>NC_064644.1:316776982-317080012 GCF_023864345.2 Schistocerca serialis cubense | reverse complement strand
ACGCTCGGGAAACTTCTCGAATCCACGACTGTAGAAAATAGGTGGTTTCGAGGCGAAGAACTCATTGAGCCATGTTCGGAGCCCATTTTCATCCAGAAAGGAAAATCCTTGAAGGTTATTCGAAAGAGTGCGGAAAAGGTGAAAACTTCAGGGCACAAGGTCAGCTGAATAAGGTGGGAGCGGAATGACTTCCCAACCAAAATTCTACATATGTGTTTTCTCAGTCTAGCAGATTGGGTTGGGTTATTTGGGGGAAAAGACCAAACTGCGAGGTCATCGGTCTCATCGGATGAGGGAAAAATGGGGAAGGAAGTCGGCCGCGCCCTTTCGAAGCAACCATCCAGCCAGTTTCGTGAAGCGATTTAGGTTAATCACGGAAAACCTAAATCAGGATGGCCGGACGCAGGATTGAACTGTCGCCCTCCCGAATGCGAGTCCATTGTGCTAAACACTGCGCCACCTCGCTCGGTCTCTAGCACAATGCGGACGGGCATTATCGTGGAGTGGCATAACTCAAGCAGTCTTCCTGGTAGTCGTTCTTGGAATGCATCTGAAAGACACCTCAGTCGTTGACAATAAATGTCCACAGTTACACCCCGGGGAGGCCATTCGTATCACACTACACCGTCGCTGTACCACGAGATGCTCAACATTATCTTTTGTGGATCAGCGCAGGTCTTAGTACGGAGAGTTGCAGTTTTATGTGGGCTCAACCATTGCTCTCTTTTCATTAAGTTAGCACAAGGACACCATTTCTCGTCACCAGTAACGGTACAGGATAGGAATGGTCGGTGTACTTCACGAGCCAACAGATGACGTGCAAGCAGGATGCATATATGACAGCGTGCTGATTATCGTGAATTTGGCTTGTCAACATGCTATACCCATACACCCGATTTTTGAACCGTCCCCACCGCATGCAAATCTCGCGCAATGGTGAAATGATTCTGAAGGTAGCTGGGATAAAATACATACCGAAGGGTATCTCTAACTTGTACACAACACAGAGCGCTAAGACGTGAGAAGGAGCAGTAATTGACAACGCATTGAAAAGCGGTTCAGAGTATCGCCTATGTTATTCAACCCGTACAAGGAACAAAAAGTCAAGGAATACATGTAGCTGTTTCGTATGTATCTCGACAGCTCTTGGAATGATAATGGCCAACTTCTTTTGAATTGGTTACGTTATTGCTAACATTGAGAATGTAGAGCACAGGATTCAGTAAAGATAAAAAACGTCAGGCAACGCTATTATTCTGAATTTAATGAGACTGTTCACGTTTTATTTTCGTAAACCAGAACCTACATTGGCAGCCAGATTGGCTGCATTTTGTAACATCCACGTGATAAATTTTTGGCTACAGTGCGACGAGAGGATATTATGCCTCTAACAGTTATAAACATTATCTATTCGACGTATGAAAAGACAGTGAAAACTTATAAATATTAATTATTTATATAATATTCTATGATATGATTGGACATATCGATGTGTATCATACAAAGACAATGATAATTGTAAATTGCTTTTATGATCTGCGTTTGTCTTCCTTTGTTTTTTACCTTTTGTTGGTTGACTCACGTAGATTGCGGACGCATATCAAACTGAGGTCTGTTAAGAAATTGTAATTATTTGTTACTTATTACTAGAAAATAGAGTTCATTATTATTATAAATATGAGTGAATAATTATTTGTAACTTTAATACCTCTCTCAGTAAGCATTATCTGTTTTAATTATTTCTTTCCGCTGCAACGAGCGCAGCCATTGATGATAGCGATTTGTTCGCGTTTTTGTCTGTGTTTTCCTTAGAAACAAATCAAATGTTTGCTTGATGAAGTCTAAATAGTGCACAATATGAAAATAGTGTTTATAGAGTTTAATACGGATTTCAAATACTCACTTATTTGCTCTAACAATAGAAATTGCATTTCCTGCAAACTTTAATACATTGTGTGTTAAGGTGATAAAAGTGTTATCATTTTTAATAAGATGTAATCCTTTCATAACAAGAGTGGTATATGCTTAATCATAGTCATGTACTGGAACACTACTTGCATAATCTACATTACAATGTGAAACTCTTGCAACAAATATTACATTCTAGTCTCATTAAGGAAAGAAGGGAGAAAATACATCCAGCAAAGGTCATCTCCTCACATCTACTTTGGCCAAAAATTGATTAACTGAGTGTAAATGCCCAAATACAGAACAAAACATATTACCCACATAAAAGACTAACATGCCTTGAAAATGAGTGTATTGATTTCTTTGTAACATAGATACAACAGAAATACGTTTTAGCTGGTATGTGGTACAAGTTTTCTGGAGAATAATTGTCTCAGCGGCAAATTCAAATTACGCAACTCTGCAGACATAAATGCCGAACGTAATACAAATGTGTAAAAATAAATGTGCACCGGTGGTCCTGAACTCATTTTAATGAAAATGATTCGAATCAGATTGGTTCTTTAAAAACAGTGCTCATAGCACGATCCTTATAAGAAACGTTTCTAGCTGATGTATGGAGCCGAAATTAACTACCCACGAGTTGCGAAGAATATTGTTTCAGGTAACATACGTCAGTGTTGTGCGCGGCTGATATCCGGTGGTTTTAATGATCATTTTGCTGAAGATAACTTCTTCCATCTTAATCAATACTTGTATTGAATCTGTTGTATGAACTGTGATTTAGTGACACTTACACAACTTACAGACAACACTTTAACACGACGTTAACTTGGAGTTCTTCAGCAACTTGATCAAGAAAAATTATTTACTAATTACTCAATGTAATAAAATAAGATTTTCATTTCCATTTACGGATTAGTTAAATACCAAACCACGGAATAATACAGCGAACGCCACACTGTCGCCCAACGTGGGGCCACCACTGCACATTTATTCATTTTAATAATTGAAATTGTGATAGATTATTGTGATCTATTACAGGTACGCAGTACCAAAACAAACTATTAATAATTGTTTATTTATTTGTTTTATGAGCATTGACATCTTCCTACTGAACTGCTCTGGTGCCAGACACACGAGTCCGCAGCTCACCATCAATACAGGTACGAACAGACGATCATGTTCTCTATTTATGCAGCAGCAGCACACACACACACACACACACACACACACACACACACACTCACTCACTACACTCGCAGCGTATGCAAATTTTACGATAAATCCAGTACCTGGAGCAATAAGTAGTATTAATTGAATATTCTAAGATCATTTTGTGTCAACTGGTGCTTGTCAGTGATTTATATATTTGTTGTGCTATATTGGTGATAGAATGGTTAAACAAAAGAAAAATAAACCGAATGAGCATACTGATGCAGAGATGACATCAGCGTCTCAGATAGAACAATCTACCCATATTTCTGTCCAATTATTAGGAAATTTAATTATGAATGATAATTTAGAAACTGATGTCCCGAGTGATAGTAAAACCGAGGAGTTGGCAAAACAAACTGACACTCCTGGATTCAACCAGTTAGGAATTAATGACAATATTTCTTCTGCGCAAGGGGCAGAAGATAGCAATGCTCAAGCTATGTCCATACAGGAAATGCTAACAGCATTACTTGAAAAGTTTACTATTAAAGAGCAGGAGCGTGAAAAACAACGTGAGCTTAAAGAGCAGGAGCGTGAAAGACAACGTCAGCAGGAAAAGGAAAAACGTAGACAGGGAAAGCTTATAGAGAAAACAGCAACAGGAGCTCAGGGACCAAGAAAAGGAAAAGAAATTTATGGAAAATATAAACAATATTTTACTGGAAAGAGATAAAGAAATTGTCCGTAGGATAAATCAAGTGTTGGTCGATCGTGATAATGCTATTACTACCCATTTTAAGCAGAATGTCGATGCAGTAACAACCACTATTGAACAAAAACTCCAGTTCAGGTCAATAGTCTTCAAACTGAAGTAGATAGACTAGAGAACCAATTCAAAGCCTTGGCTACCGCTGTGGAAACAATGCAGGAGGACATTCCCTCGGAAATCCGAAAGCAAGTCCGAACAGAAGTAGCCAGGGTGCTGAGCTCTGAAAATCAAAACTTTGAAAATCTGACAGTATGCAGTAATGACAACACTGCTAGTGACAGGGAAAAGATCGCAGATAATCTAACGGCGAATTTTAATGCACCAGAAAGCAGACCAAATTTTGGGGATCAACCGGGTATTACCAGAGCAATACATGACGCCAAGGAACAATAATAGTGGAATAGAATGCACTTGTGATAAAGTAACCACACCACCTGCGAATGATAGCAATTCCATGCACTTAACTACTTTGATGCATGAAGAAAGCCTAATTAAGCATAGACAGTTTCAAATATTTAACAAAGAAAGCAAGAAAAACTTACATCCAGTAGTTTTCATTCGAAACTTCAAAAGTGTTCTTCCAAAATCACGGTCGGGAGAACAGAAAATACAGTTTGTGGTTTCACATATTTCTGGTGATGCGTCGCTCTGGGCATTAAATGCAGCAGAAACTTGCAAGACTTTCCACGACTTTGAGAAGGCGTTCCTTGATCAATTCTGGTCAGCGTCTACTCAAGAGCGACTCCGTAAAATTGTATACAATGCAGAAATGTACAATCCGAAGTCAGGTTCCTTAAGAAAGTACTTTGAAAAATATATTAATATGACCCGGTACTGGGGTGAGCCAGTAACCATCAGAGACTTATTGCGAGTGTTAAAAGCTATATTACCCATACATTATAGAGAAAAATTATTTAATGTTACAGACACCGATTTGAAAGAATTTCTGTCTGTAATTGATTCTCTGGATCTAGTGCAAGAAGATGCCAGAAAAAATTCTGACGTTGTCAGCAATGATAATAGTCCTAATAAAAAAAAATTCTTCGAATGGAAATAGGGGCGAAGGTAGACCAAAGAAAAATAAAAGTAACGCTTATAGTAAAGGAAAAACGATAACAATAATAGTAGTAGGAATCAATGCAACCAAAATTTTGGTTATCCTAATAATAATAACAGTAATTATCAAAAGGCCGAAGAACACCAACAACCGAATGGTAATCAGAGGCTGTACCACAATGAAAACCCAAACAATAACAATAGCAACCGAAAGAGACGAAATGACAACAGGTCAGACAGTCCATATAAAGACAAGTCTAAAAATATGCGGGGTGACAGTGAATATTGGCGACAGCCAGAGCCAAGTCATTGGCAGCCGCAGCAAAATTCTATCAATTCAGGTCAGCCAATAAATTATGTACAGGCTATACCTATACCAAGCAATCAATATCCACCCTGGTGGGATCCAAGCAGGCCTCCTCCGACTGAAAACTCACAAAATGTTAGAGTAGTGGAGGTACCTTCGGAAACAAAACAAAACACTCAAAAGCCAACAAACTAATTTCGGTCCCTGTAAGCCTTCGCCAGGTGACCGAGGCCAACAATGAAGGCAATAGGTCGACGGAACAAAAAATAAATATGATACGGTATCAGGATGGCAACAGGATCGAAGATGAGGTATATCAAGAACCTGATGTCTCTGATAAGCCACTAAGGGAAAATATCCAAGCAAGTGTCACCGGAGCTGTAAATGATGTAACAACTACTATTCTGCTTGACACAGGTGCTAATGTATCAGTTATGAACATGGAGTTTTTCAAGAACGTATCGGAGATAAGGAGATTGCCGATTTTGCCGGTTGCAAATTGTAAGGTTATAGGGGCATTGCGAAAAAAAGGCACAGAGTATAAAATACCAGACACAGGTGGAAGTTTCCTTGGGAAATGATCGCTTATTATGCACGTTCCTACTAATGGATAACTTGTCAGTACCGGTGCTTCTGGGTCTTGACTTCCTTCGGGAACGAGAAGCTGTAATTGATCTCACCCGTGGGACATGTGCACTTAAGTACCAACAGCGACCCATGACATTAATGCTGAATCGGGAGTTCGGTGCGAACCTTCCGCTGATGAGAAAAATGAATCTATCTGACAGCAAACAGAAGTTGTTAGTGCTGGATCATAAGCACCCACAGATGTGTCACAAAAATCGAAATAACGATGCACCCAGCAACGTGAGTGACATCGTCACAACAATAGAACAGAAGGTACAGGAGGCAACTTGCATTAATGCTTCAGAGGTTAGACAATTAACAGAATTATTATCCGGATACCTCGAAGTAGTCACTGAACGCCCTGGAATCATAAAAGATTACCAGTATAATATGAAAGTATATCCGCACAAGACCTATTACAGAGCATCTTACTCGGTCTCCTGGACTAAGAAAAACGAAGTGATACAAAGGACCAATCAGAAGTGCAAGTGCACTACCCCATAACTCTAAATATAATGTTTTTGGTAAAATAATTAGTAGTAATAATGTGATAATATTATGTATGTATTAGTTCATAAACTTTTATGTCAAGTATTACACTGTAATGTTGTTGAATTATTTGAACAAGAAGTAGAGAATCCCCATAATAAATGTATTTTTACTCTAAAAGGGATAAATAACTTGATAAACACTTGAGTGTTGTTGCATGAAATGTGAGGAATTTTACCTTCCTATACGTAGGATAGAAATGATTAAAATACTTAAGTAATATATTTGTTCGTGTGTAAGAATGGATATAACAAAAATATTTTCATAAGATCGAGTCATGTAGTCCCACACACGTAGTGAGTGTTGGTGGTGTGTGAGCTGTGTGACTGAGAAAAATAAATAAATAAATAAAAAATAAAATAAACTGCTTTTACCACTAATGAAGCGAAATCTGAATGTGTGCTGATTTACGTACACGGTTTCATTACAAAGTTATTAAAAATGCTCTTATGAGCAACATTCCGGTTAGATAAACCGAACATGGACATCTGTCCCAAAAACATGATATATAACAATCCCAATAAAAAAAGTAAAATATAGAAATATATAAATATATGTATCTGTAATAAAAATTTAAATGTACTGTTATCTGGACAGTTCAGTAATGATCTCATGGTCAAGCTAATGTAGCAGATTCTGAAAGTTTTATATTGTCTCATGTTCATGTGACAGTGTAATATCTTAAATTTTGTTATTCAGTCATGGTAATATGAACTCACGTGCAAGTGTACCAGACCAACTTACTTCAAAAGTGTCATTTGCATATAGACTGTCTGTTAAGTACTCTGGAAAACTACTGACACCAATCAGAACAGTGAAAGGTGTTTCGCAGGAACTAGTGCACGCGTGAAGAACAGTGATTTACATTGTGAATAATGATGAACAGTGATAAAAACTGTGATCACGCAACCTTATGAACGCTCTTAGAGTGTCAAAGTTAGCAGCAACGCTATGAACGTTGAGTACTGTTGACTGTATTAATAATTAATTTGAACTGATGATCTTTAGTAGTTTGATATGAAGCGTCTCCGCGTGCCAAATTTAATGTGACAGACTGTACAGCCAGCCGCTCAGCAAAACAATAATGGAACGTTGGCTACGCAGCGCATCGCGAAAATATTTACATTCCGCTTAAGTGAACGAAGCACACTACGGACACTTGTATGATTAACGGTGCAGTGTTCAAAGTGTGCATATTGTGATAAACTTACATGTGATTCACTACATTGTGTTGAACAGTGTCAAAATACAGAACATACTCCAAAAACACTCTAATTCCATCCGTGTGAATGCGAGTGAAATGGACACTAATAAACTCCTCCACAAGATGAGAATAGTAATTATCTTGTCACTGATGCTTATATTTTGACATTTCATGTACCCGTCTTAAACTGAGGGACGTGGGAAAGGAGAAACAAGACCTGTTGCAGCGCGGCTTCTAGCCAGCAGCAGATCCAAACCACGATGCAGCCGACGGCAGCCGACGCCCCACCGACTCGGCCGGGGGCGGTCCAGCAGCAGCCACTACCTGTCTGCGGTCCAACGCCTCGACACGAGGGCGGTCTTACGACGTCAGCAGCAAATTGTTATGCATTCGACAAATGAGTGACTTCGGAAATTTTATGATATACCACCACGAGAAAACATTCATTATCTCAGATGCTTATAACACAGTCATAAATTTGCATTTTCCAGCATATCTTATTACAATCATGTCAAGCCTGAATGTTAAAAGTAGGTGTCTGTATTTTCTAGAAGCCCGTTGGACGGTTTTATTCCCCGTTTTCCGAGTCCAGTGAACCCAAATGGGAAGGGAGGGGGGGGGGGGGGGGTGGATAAGTTAATCCGGTAATCCGGGAAGTATCCGCAGCAATTTCCGAGATAATACAGTCACTGAAGTCATTTAAAGTACTCGATTCAACTCTAATTTTATCATGTATAAAACAACATTGAAGCTAAACATTTCCATCTTGAGAGTAGCAAATCTACGTGGATTACGAAGACTGATAAAAAAAATATACAATAGATAAACTAATTTTTTTGCTCAGCCCAAGGGGCATTGTAACATCCACGTGATAAATTTTTGGCTACAGTGCGACGAGAGGAAATTATGCCTCTAACAGTTATAAACATTATCTATTCGACGTATGAAAAGACAGTGAAAACTCATAAATATTAATTATTTATATAATATTCTACGATGTAATTGGACATATCGATGTGTATCATACGAAGAAAATGATAATTGTAAATTGCTTTTATGATCTGCGTTTGTCTTCCTTTGTTTTTAACTTTTGTTGGTTGGCTCACGTAGATTGCGGACGCATATCAAACTGAGGTCTGTTAAGAAATTGTAATTATTTGTTAATTATTACTAGAAAATAGAGTTCATTATTGTTATAAATATGAGTGAATAATTATTTGTAACTTTAATACCTCTCTCAGTAAGCATTATCTGTGTTAATTATTTCTTTCCGCTGCAACGAGCGCAGCCATTGATGATAGCGATTTGTTCGCGTTTTTGTCTGTGTTTTCCTTAGAAACAAATCAAATGTTTGCTTGATGAAGTCTAAATAGTGCACAATACGAAACTAGTGTTTATAGAATTTAATACGGTTTCAAATACTCACTTATTTGCTCTAACAGTAGAAAGTCTCTATCAATTGTCTTCCGCCATCTTAACAATTGTCTTAGCGGCAAATTCAAATTACGCAACTCTGCAGACATAAATGCCGAACGTAATACAAATGTGTAAAAATAAATGTGCACCGGTGGTCCCGAACTCATTTTAATGAAAATGATTCGAATCAGAATGGTTCTTTAAAAACAGTGCTCATAGCACGATCCTTATAAGAAACTTTTCTTGCTGATGTATGGAGCCGAAATTAACTACCCACGAGTTGCGAAGAATATTGTTTCAGGTAACATACGTCAGTGTTGTGCGCGGCTGATATTCGGTGGTTTTAATGATCATTTTGCTGAAGATAACTGCTTCCATCTTAATCAATAGTTGTATTGAATCTGTTGTATGATCTGTGATTTAGTGACACTTACACTCCTTATAGACAACACTTTAACACGACGTTAACTTGGAGTTCTTTAGCAACTTGATCTAATCTTTAGCCAGGAGAACAATTATTTAGTGATTACTCAATGTAATAAAATAAGATTATCATTTCCATTTACAGATTAGTTAAATACCAAACCATTGAATAATACAGCGAACGCCACAGTTTAACAAAGTGAATGTGGAGGTGTTCTTTAATGTATGCACAGAAATGAAACAAAATAAAAATTGGAGCTCAACCAGATTTTTAATGTTGATGACGCAGGATGTTCGTTCCTACAATGGTACCACCAGTACTGAGCCCTATTTGCAAAATATGGGAAATTAATTGCATGCTGATAGGGGAGCAAATGGCAGCCTTGCTTGCTGTGTCAGTGACATGTTTTATTTGTCCGGTTGTTAGAATGCGGGAAACACACCTTGATGGTGCACCATCCGAACGTGGCTGAATGAATGCTGAGAGCTGTGTACTCGTAAAATGGCTGGAGCATATTCATAAACAACACCTTCAGAAAGACATCGAATCCTAGTGTTTATGGATACCATATGTAAGATGTCTGTTTCTAAGCCATTACTCTCTGCAGAAATAATTTCATAACTGTTACAGGTTTCCCACATCGCACAGCCCACAAATGGCAACCGTTGGACGTGTCGTTTGATGGATCTCTGAAGACTGCTTACAGCGAAGCTTGTACTAAATGTCTTGCTAAACGTCCGATCAAGTGATAACAATGCAAGTCACTGCAAGATGATTCAGCATTTCCTCCTTTAGCAGAGGTGCACTTTTAAATAATGAGATCAAAGGCTTTATACACACAGCCCACTCAAACATTAAGCTATGAAACTTCAACGATATCTAGCAATGAAGACTTCGCACCATAACTAACAACGGACGACGCCATCAGTGCGATTCAATCCGAAAAATACTCTCTACCTGTGGCATCAGCAAAGCCAAATGGAGAATCTAATGTACTACCATGGCCTTCGTCTAACTCGATAACTACCTCTATTTTACCTTCGTTACTCCAACCACAACCTCTGCCAGGGCCTTCATCTAACCCTACATTTATCTGTACTTTATCTCCATTATCCTATGCAAAACCTGGTGTGTTGTCAGTGAAGTCATTTACCTCTAACTCCACATTCACCCCTGCTTTACTTCAGTTACCTCATACTGCACCTGAAGGAGGTCCAAGAAAAAGAAGAAGTAACTTGCCGTCTCTACATATAACCAGCACTCTCTTGTAAATAACTTTGGAAGAAAGGAGACTAACAAAAGAGGACGATGAGAATAAGAATAAAGGAAGATAAATCAAAAGGGGGAAAAGATTAAATGAGAATGGAATGCAAAACATACTTGAGTTCGGTAGAGGTTTCTGAATAAAACAAAGAAATGATCCGAGAACAGACTTCGGTGACTTATCTTCGATCTCACCTATCGAAACGGAGTACCCCGACAATGCTTTCGATTATGACGATAAAACAGACGGCGTCTGTTGTGGTGAGGTTGAAAAAGAAATGTGTTATCAATATTCAAGGTGCCAAGAGTGCGCTCATGTTCAGTGTACGGGAGTAAATTATGGGGAAGCAAAGGAGAAATGCTATCAAACTTCCTGACGGATTAAAACTGTGTGCCGGACCGAGACTAGAAGTCGGGAGCTTTGCTTTATGCTGGCAAGTGCTCTACAATCTGAGCTATCCAAGCACGACACACGGCCCGTCCTCACAGCTTTACTTCCGCCAGTACCTCGTCTCCTACTTTCCAAACAGCACAGAAGCCCTCCTGCGAACCTTGCAGAACTAGCACTCCTGGAAGAAAGTATATTGCGAAGACATGGCTTAGCCATAACCTGGGGGATGTTTCCAGATTGAGATTTTCACTCTGCAGCGGAGTGTGCGCTGATATGGTAGAACACTTGCCCGCGAAAGACAAAGGTTCAGAGTTCGAGTCTCGGTCCTGAATACATTTTTAATCTGCCAGGAAGTTTCATATCTGCTCTCACTCCGCTGCAGAGTGAAATCCTCATTCTCGAGAAATGTTATATTTGTGGCTTTTATGGTAAACAGAAAAACTCAGTAAAATATCTTGGTTTCCCAAATAATATGTTCATATTGTCGTATTACCCATATCCCAAAGCCATCTAACGCTCCCTGTAACGTAAACTGACGAATGGTGCTATCACTGAGGTAAATAAGATAATCTAGAAAATCTTTAGCTTTAGGAAATGTTTAAGACCTTTCCCTAAAGAAATTATCTCACTTAAGCAAACGCCAGAAAGTTCGTGACATAGCTTAATGTCGTCAACTTATCCGATTTTCGCCTAAAATTTCACTATGGTAAAACATTTTAAAATAAGTGAGTCGGTGGAAGTGGAAGCCAACTAAACGGCAGAGAAAGAAATAAACAGAACAGATACAATATCTTGGAATGTCCTTGGTAAAGCAAACACAATTTTCAGCTCAAAGATTCCAATGTGTCTGCAACAGGAAACTTACACTGATTATTGCCACTTCAAATTTTTGGCAATGCCACTGGGAAAACTAATGCGAAAAAATATGAAAAAAGAACTGCAGTTTGATGACAAGTTTAGAAAAGCCCATTTCGCTTTACTTGGAGAAAAAGAGACACATTGATCAGGGTACAGAAAGGGGAGGAAGACGTAATTACGACGGTAAAGAAAATTAACTGGAGCGGGAAATGTGATCAGGATAATAGGTGGTAAATGCACGAAGGAGGCTCCTTCCATGTTTCCATCTAATAATAAAATACCAGGAAGACTACATGGAAGGTGGATAGAACACATTAGAAAACATGTAATAGCAGGTATGAGAGGTGTCGCCGAATAGCGTTGTGAAAGAAATGTCTTAGAGTACTTTCATTCGGCAGTGAATGTGAAACGATTTTCACTGCTGCGCCTGATCTCGACGATATTGCATCAGCTAATGTCGATGATAATAGTTTCAAGCAATTTCGTTGTCGCTCGTCCTAAGTTTGCTATACCCTATACTATTCACTACATAGGTGTGATAGAGGAAGAGCAAAAATTATTATATTATGCAATAAGAGCACCTCCTCCGTAGAGTAAATGCAAATACAGTGAACACAAACAAGTCATACAACAGATGAAGTGTTTTTTTTTTTCACTTGATTTCATAAAGAGCAATAGCCACGGATGTATGAAAGGATAGTCAATCCATCATCTTATTATGACTACATGAATAAACATAAATTTGCCCTCTGCAGTGTGTCAGACAACATAGATACTATATTCTAGCTGATATGAGGTCAAGTAGAGTGGTCCGGGGAGTCCCAATTTGTGAAGAAATGCGATGCGCATAGTTCATCGACGGTCCAATGAAGCGCCTAACCGCCACTGTGTAGAGGGTTTAGTTCGAGGTGGACGAGGTTCTGCTATGTTTTGTGGGTATTTATCGTAACATGAAACCACTCTGTATATCTCAACATTATCGGTATCAATTGTTTCCTATTTCCTACATCTTAACGATAAGTAGGCCGTGGAGTCTCCCTACATGATTACAGTCATGTTCACAAGGCTCTAAGCACAATTTCCTGATATACAGAGGACTGAATTAAACTATCTTCTTCACATAATTCTGGTACTATTTGAAGCAGCCTGTGTAGAGTAGGAATCAACACCCTTGCATTTTTGTAGCTCCCAATTTCGTCGTTGATAACTAAATAGAAACGTCTTCATGCAGCTACGTCGTTCCTTCTGAAGATTTGGCGGAAAACAGACGTGGTTTTAAATTTTTAGGAATCTTCTTCACGGAAGCAACAGCAGTCGAGCATCAGAGTTACAGATTCAAACGGAGAATTATGTAGAACAATTTATTTTCTTTTCAAAAGGTGACTGCCTTCGGACCCTGTGAGATCATCTTCAGACCAGTTACACCTTTTTGACAGTTGGCGGCACGGAGCTGGAACTACTCAGGAGTAAAGATAAACTGACCAGTTGCTCATCACGATTATCCAGTTCTTGCTACGTGCCCCCATGTCCAACTCTCTGCTGTGGGGAAGTGTGGAGATAGCAGTTCAGATTCGCGCCGTCCCAGAGCGGTGCTGGCTCATGCCACCTTCTCCAACAGTCACCATGGAGTAATTGGTCTGAAAGTGATCTTACAGAGATCGAAACCGATCTGGCACGGTAGCCAGCGTGTTCGGTCAGAGGGCTGCGAGCTCTCTGTAATAAAAAAAACTGAGTCAAGGAATCAACGATCAACTTGAACGGATCTCTTGTGACGTCCGCCCAGACCAAACGGAACGAACTATATCGAACAAAATGAAAAAAAAAGAATAAATAAATGTGGTCAGCGTGACAGAATGTGAATTGTAAGGGCACAGGTTCGATTTACAGCTGTAGATTTTCTCCTCTCAGGGACTGGGTGTTGTGTTGTCCTACTCATCATCATCATTTCATCCCCATCGATTCGCAAGTCGCCGAAGTGGCGTCAAACCGAAAGACTTGCACCCGGCGAACGGTCTACCAGACAGGAGGCCAAAGTTACGTGACATAACGACATATATACCTTGGAAATAAAACAAATTAATTCATGCACTGAATATTGTCCTTTATTTAATTTTAAATAGACTTGGTTAACGTTTAAAATAATTTATTTCTAGGGAATTAATTTTAATGCATAATATGCTTGTGACAAAATCATTTGAAAAATCGATGCTAAAATTTCGTCATGAACTATTCTACGATTCGTTGTTCCAGCTTTGTGTTTGCGGATTATCCGCTGGGTTTCTAGAGTCACAGTGAAATTTTGAAACCTCCAAATGAAGTTCTGTGCCATGCCTCGCTAGAAAAAAGCATCATGCGGTCGGCTATCTGTGATTCCTTGTGACAATTCGCAGCAGTATTACTCGGAATTGTATTCATTCAGTGAAGCATAAAATTATAATTCTTCACTAATCTAAGTCGTTTGAGAAGTATATTTGCCAAACTTACTTTTATTTTTTATTATTCCTGCCAGTTTCGATACGAAGAAAAATACAAATAAAGAAAATACAGAGAATGCATTTGAAAGTCAAACGCCGGTTCTCCGCTTCCCACTCAAATGCCTTAGTTCCTACACCACCGGTGCTTTCGTTGAATACCGTTTATATTATAAGTACATCAAGCAGAAGTCTGTTTACTTTCTCTTTTTCTAGAAAAATACGCGTTTGCCAACCTCATACGTGAAGATGATAAATGATCTATCCTTGGTCACATATCGATCCTGTGGCCGAGCACGCACTGAATGAGACCGACCACGTAATAAAATTCGCCGACACGGAAGTTCTGGCTGTAGAGAAGCACTATCACACGCGCTTGTTCAGAGAAGCTGTAGAAATCCAAAAACACGCGAACAGTTTCAACAAGAAAGAGGAAAGCCTTAAGGTAAACCGATCCTGGCTTCCCGTACTGCAGTGAACGACTGTCGCAGGTAGCAAGAGGAGAACCGCACCGGAAATGACCGCGGAGAAGCCCTCGGACGTTGGCGCGCCACGTACATATAGTCTGCGGCCGCGAGCTCGCCTCCAGTTCACTACCGGCAATGGAGGGTGAAGCTTTGACAATGCCAGCCACTTGTGCTGGCGAAACGTCAGAAAAATCATTAGATGAACGTCGGCCAAAGAACCCGAGACAGAAGCCAATAGGCAGTTCGTCAACAAGTGGCCACGAAAGCCCTAACAATTTCGAATATGAACTGTTCTGATCATCTTCCTATGAATTTCAAATCGGAGGACATCAACCCCTTAGGGAGATCCATCTCTTTTTTACTCAATTCTACCTGTTATGATGGGTATCCCCCCATGAACCATGGACCTTGCCGTTGGTGGGGAGGCTTGCGTGCCTCAGCGATACAGATGGCCGTACCGTAGGTCAACCACAACGGAGGGGTATCTGTTGAGAGGCTAGACAAACATGTGGTTCCTGAAGAGGGGCAGCAGCCTTTTCAGTAGTTGCAGGGGCAACGGTCTGGATGATTGACTGATCTGGCCTTGTAACATTAACCAAAACGGCCTTGCTGTGCTGGTACTGCGAACGGCTGAAAGCAAGGGGAAACTACAGCCGTAATTTTTCCCGAGGACATGCAGCTTTACTGTATGATTAAATGATGATGGCGTCCTCTTGGGTAAAATATTCCGGAGGTAAAATAGTCCCCCATTCGGATCTCCGGGCGGGGACTACTCAAGAGGATGTCGTTATCAGGAGAAAGAAAACTGGCGTTCTACGGATCGGAGCGTGGAATGTCAGATCCCTTAATCGGGCAGGTAGATTAGAAAATCTAAAAAGGGAAATGGATAGGTTAAAGTTAGATATAGTGGGAATTAGTGAAGTTCGGTGGCAGGAGGAACAAGACTTTTGGTCAGGTGATTACAGGGTTATAAATACAAAATCAAATAGGGGTAATGCAGGAGTAGGTTTAATAATGAATAAAAAAATAGGAGTGCGGGTTAGCTACTACAAACAGCATAGTGAACGCATTATTGTGACCAAGATAGACACAAAGCCCATGCCTACTACAGTAGTACGAGTTTATATGCCAACTAGCTCTGCAGATGATGAAGAAATTGATGAAATGTATGACGAGATAAAAGAAATTATTCAGGTAGTGAAGGGAGACGAAAATTTAATAGTCATGGGTGACTGGAATTCGTCAGTAGGAAAAGGGAGAGAAGGAAACATAGTAGGTCAATGTGGATTGGGGGGAAGAAATGAAAGAGGAAGCCGCCTTGTAGAATTTTGCACAGAGCATAACTTAATCATACCTATCACTTGGTTCAAGTATCATAAAAGAAGGTTGTATACCTGGAAGAATCCTGGAGATACTAAAAGGTATCAGATAGATTATATAATGGTAAGACAGAGATTTAGGAACCAGGTTTTAAATTGTAAGACATTTCCAGGGGCAGATGTGGATTCTGACCCCAATCTAATGGTTATGAACTGCAGATTGAAACTGAAGAACCTGCAAAAAGATGAGAATTTAAGGAGATGAGACCTGGATAAACTGAAAGCACCAGAAGTTGTAGAGAGTTTCAGGGAGAGCATAAGGGAACAATTGACAGGAATGGGGGAAAGAAATACAGTAGAAGAAGAATGGGTAGCTCTGAGGGATGAAGTAGTGAAGGCAGCAGAGGATCAAGTAGGTAAAAAGACGAGGGCTAATAGAAATCCTTGGGTAACAGAAGAAATATTGAATTTAATTGATGAAAGGAGAAAATATAAAAATGCAGTAAATGAAGCAGGCAAAACGGAATATAAACGTCTAAAAATGAGATCGACAGGAAGTGCAAAATGGCTAAGCAGGGATGGCTAGAGGACAAATGTAAGGATGTAGAGGCCTGTCTCACTAGGGGTAAGATAGATACTTCCTACAGGAAAATTAAAGAGACCTTTGGAAATAAGACAACCACTTGTATGAATATCAAGAGCTCAGATGGCAACCCAGTTCTAAGCAAAGAAGGGAAGGCAGAAAGGTGGAAGGAGTATATAGAGGGTTTATACAAGGGCGATGTACTTGAGGACAATATTATGGAAATGGAAGAGGATGTAGATGAAGACGAAATGGGAGATAAGATACTGCGTAAAGAGTTTGACAGAACACTGAAAGACCTGAGTCGAAACAAGGCCCCGGGAGTAGACAACATTCCATTAGAACTACTGATGGCCTTGGGAGAGCCAGTCATGACAAAAATCTACCATCTGGTGTGCAAGATGTATGAGACAGGCGAAATACCCTCAGACTTCAAGAAGAAGATAATAATTCCAATCCCAAAGAAAGAAGGTGTTGACAGATGTGAAAATTACCGAACTATCAGTTTAATAAGTCACAGTTGCAAAATACTAACGCGAATTCTTTACAGACGAATGGAAAAACTGGTAGAAGCGGACCTCGGGGAAGATCAGTTTGGATTCCGTAGAAAGGTTGGAACACGTGAGGCAATACTAACCTTACGACTTATCTTAGATGAAAGATTAAGAAAAGGCAAACCTACGTTTCTAGCATTTGTAGACTTAGAGAAAGCTTTTGACAATGTTAACTGGAGTACTCTCTTTCAAATTCTGAAGGTGGCAGGGGTAAAATACAGTGAGCGGAAGGCTATTTACAATTTGTACAGAAACCAGATGGCAGTTATAAGAGTCGAGGGGCATGAAAGGGAAGCAGTGGTTGGGAAAGGAGTGAGACATGGTTGTAGCCTCTCCCCGATGTTATTCAATCTGTATATTGAGCAAGCAGTAAAGGAAACAAAAGAAAAATTCGGAGTAGGTATTAAAATTCATGGAGAAGAAGTAAAATCTTTGAGGTTTGCCGATGACATTGTAATTCTATCAGAGACAGCAAAGGACTTGGAAGAGCAGTTGAACGGAATGGACAGTGTCTTGAAAGGAGGATATAAGATGAACATCAACAAAAGCAAAACGAGGATAATGGAATGTAGTCAAATTAAATCTGGTGATGCTGAGGGAATTAGATTAGGAAATGAGACACTTAAAGTAGTAAAGGAGTTTTGCTATTTAGGGAGTAAAATAACTGATGATGGTCGAAGTAGAGAGGATATAAAATGTAGACTGACAATGGCAAGGAAATCGTTTCTGAAGAAGAGAGATTTGTTAACATCGAGTATAGATTTAAGTGTCAGGAAGTCGTTTCTGAAAGTATTTGTATGGAGTGTAGCCATGTATGGAAGTGAAACATGGACGATAACTAGTTTGGACAAGAAGAGAATAGAAGCTTTCGAAATGTGGTGCTACAGAAGAATGCTGAAGATAAGGTGGGTAGATCACGTAACTAATGAGGAGGTACTGAATAGGATTGGGGAGAAGAGAAGTTTGTGTCACAACTTGACTAGAAGAAGGGATCGGTTGGTAGGACATGTTTTGAGGCATCAAGGGATCACAAATTTAGCATTGGAGGGCAGCGTGGAGGGTAAAAATCGTAGAGGGAGACCAAGAGATGAATACACTAAGCAGATTCAGAAGGATGTAGGTTGCAGTAGGTACTGGGAGATGAAGAAGCTTGCACATGATAGAGTAGCATGGAGAGCTGCGTCAAACCAGTCTCAGGACTGAAGACCACAACAACAACAACAACATGATGGGTATCTATCGTGTACGCGTATTACGGTCCTGTGTATAAAACAATGCGCCTTATGCATTATATCATTTATAAGGCTCAATCACACATAAAGCGGTCACCAGCAACTCAGCTCCTACACTCACCTATAGAAGTCCTTCTGTTTCTGTCTGTGCGTTATCGTGGATATTCATCGCTTGTAGCCTTACAGTCTTATGCTACCTGTAGCTCACCAAATTCGAGCAGCCCGTGGTGGCTTCCTTTCCACCTACTCTACTTTAAAACTGAGACTAAAGCTTTTTCACTAAATATTTATTTATACGTGACCTGTAAGTACTGCTTATTTTTCTACTGTTAATGCGTTTTCAGTCTTCAAACTGTACTTCTGTGATTTTACATAAACAAAAAGTTACCATGTTTGCTGTTGTCAATTAAAGCTTTGCGTGCTAGTTCATGTACTAAATATTGTTCATCTTAACATTCAACTGTCTATATTTTAAATGTTATATAGCCTACCTATATTTACGGCTGCTAGATGGGACTCTTGGTGTAATGTCCACCTGCCCGCACTTGCGAACGTGCGCGCCTCATTCTGTTGATTCCTATGGCTTTATAGGTACATCTACATCTACATTTACATGCACACACATACTCCGCAATCCAATATACGGTGCGTGGCGGAGGGTACCTCGTACCACAACTAACATCTTCTCTCCCTGTTCCACTCCCAAACACAACGAGGGAAAAATGACTGCCTATATGCCCCTGTCCGAGCCCTAATCTCTCTTATCTTATCTTTGTGGTATCTCCGCGAAATATAAATTGGCGGCAGTAAAATTGTACTGCAGCCAACCTCAAATGCTGGTTCTCTAAATTTCCTCAGTAGCGATTCACTAGAAAAACGCCTCATTTCCTCCAGACTCCCACCCGAGTTCCTGAAGCATTTCCGTAACACTCGCGTGATGATCAAATCTACCAGTAACAAATCTAGCATCCCGCCTCTGAATTGCTTCAATATCCTCCCTCAATCCGACCTGATAGGGATCCCAAACGCACGAGCAGTACTCAGGAATAGGTCGTATTAGTGTTTTATAAGCGATCTCCTTTACAGATGAACCACATCTTCCCAAAATTCTACCAATGAACCCAAGACGACTATCCGCCTTCCCTACAACTGCCGTTACATGCTTGTCCCACTTCATATCGTTCTGCAATGTTAGGCCCAAATAATTAATCGACGTGACTGTGTCAAGCGCTACATTACTAATGGAGTATTCAATCATTACGGAATTCTTTATCCTATTCATCTGCATTAATTTACATTTATCTATATTTAGAGTTAGCTGCCATTCTTTACAACAATCACAAATCCTGTCCAAGTCATCTTGTATCCTCCTACAGTCACTCAACGACGACACCTTCCCGTACACCACAGCATCATCAGCAAACAGCAACACATTGCTATCCACCATATCCAAAAGATCATTTATGTAGGTAGAAAGCAACAGCGGACCTACCACACTTCCCTGGGTCACTCCAGATGATACCCTCACCTCCGATGAACACTCACCATCGAGGGCAACGTACTGGGTTCTATTACTTAAGAAGTCTTCGAGCCCATAGTGGTTCGCCTTTCATGTATTCCTTTTGAAATATTTGCAACTAAAGCCTCTCCGGCTTGATATTTATCTTATGCTTGACATGTAAGCACTGATTCTTTTTTGCATTGTTAGTCAGTACTTACACTTTTATACATATAAGAAAATTTACCCCTAAAAGTTTTAATGTTATAGCCCAATTTGAATATTTAATTTCTGATGAAGACACTCATAGAAGTGTAGAAACCTGGTCAGAAGACTAAAAATTGCGACCGAGGGCTTATTTAGTTTAATTTGTACAACGATCACTGAATTAAACAGCCATGTTTGAAACTCTGTTATGTCTACAGCTCGTTACCGTCTCTCTACTAGCCCATATTTCATACATCATGGCTAACAGCGCTCTGACCAACCACAGCAATAACGGCTCCCCCATAAAAAGTTAGCCCTTTAGCCCAGGCTCTCGTTACTGCGTCTATTCATTCCAATGCTTTAGTCGTTACTGTGACTCTAGGCAAGTCCTTAGGAATCTCTGCCCGTACTTTTTTCCATATATCAGTCGGGCATGCTAAGTTCAATCTGTCAAGTTTGTCGCTATTTCGAAAGGAATACAGTACACTACAACCACCTAAATGACAAAAAAAAAAGGAAAAAGAATCATCTTAGATACCAGATCAAGTGTACCCTATAAATGGCTAGGCTATTGATGTCTCGGACTGCAGAATTGTGGATGGTAACGTACTACCATGTTCAAGTGCACATTAAGATGCACAAAAATTTTACAGTAACGGCAGCAGCGAAAGGCTACATCGCTGAGCCGGGAAAGAGGCCACGGCGCCTTGGGTGCCCGCGGCCTCAGGGCGTTGGCCTTGTTTGGCGAGTGAGGCGTCTGTCAGAGAAATTCCGGGGAAGGGAAAAAAAATGAAGAAAAGCTGCCTTGAGCAGATAGTCACGCTTGGCTCTCGCGGGAGACCACGGAAAGTTGAAGGGTTGAAGGGCAGCCAGGCGGCGCTCACATCCGCCCTTTTATACGGCGCGGGCCACACCCCCAGAGAGCGGACGCTGGTGAAAGAGGAGCGACGCCCGCGTCGGCCTACTTGGAAACTCTGCACCGCCACCGGCTGAAGACACTACTTCCGCCTTCCTCTGGTATACATCCACGTTTTACCTGAGATAGCTGCACCGCTGGCCGAAGAGGACACTCGTGTTTACAGACGTAGAACAGGGTAACTGGAGTGGGTGAGTGGATGGGTGGAGCAGGCGGATAGCTCTCTATAGGTAAGTCAGTTCCCAAAGTATAGTCGTACTTACTACCAGCTTCTACATTGTGTAAATGAATGTGCGTCTTGCCAGTAATACGAGTACCTCCTACTGAATACTATATGCCGTCCATAGTTGTGTTGTAAATTAAAGACTTTGTCTGCAGACCTCTTGGATGTATGGATATGCATCAGTCAGATCATATTAGTGAGATAGTATCGATATGATGGTCACACTCTTCCACAATATTTCCACCTGCATATTGCGTTAGCAACTTATCCATTAAATCATCACGATAACAATCTTTCTATTCACCATATCTAACACACTCGCACTTAGTCCTCTAAGTTAGGCTACTTCTTTCACATTACTATGCGTTACTGCGTTCAAACTTTTCACCGAATGATTGTTGTCATTTCTCGTTGATAACTTTTGCTTAACTCTCTTACACATCCGTTGTCCTGGATTTGGGTAGTGACGGTAGAGATTTCACAGTAACCAGAAAGAGATTTTCACTCTGCGGCGGAGTGTGCTGTAACTCATTTTCTACTGAAATCTTGTCCACAGGCTTATATTCACTGAGCTTAAGAGTGAAGCCTGGTGGTCAAGGGAAGGCAGGATTCGGTTATGATTGTGGACGGGGCCGTAATCAGTTACAATTGGTTGCTTTTTACAGTTACACACATTTATTTTTAAAACATTAATTCCAGACTCAACAATAAATAAAAAAATACCACACGTTGTTAATGAAGGAATAAACAACTGTGTAAATAATAGTGTTTTCAGGCGTTACAATTTAGCAAATCGCCATTAAAAAAAAAAAAAGCCACTGTGATCACGACTGAAGGGCCTACACGCCAAGAATAGCAAAAATTTAAGAATGATTAAGACCTCGCTGCAATTACAGCTGACACATATTCAAATATAAAAAAGTGCGTGGCCCCAAACACAGCAGAAGGTATCAGACGCAAGGAATAGCAGTAAATAAAGTTTAATGGCTTACTGCTAAAATACAAATATCGAAATACCTTTTTCTTCAAAGCAAATGGCCACAATCACGGCTGAAGGCGTCACACGCCGGGTACGGCAATTATATAAAAAATTTAGAAACCTACTGTAAATCAGCAAATACAAGCACAGGGGTAATTAAAATAAACAAGCAACTGACCACCAAATGGGTGAAATAAGTTGATGGTAGCCTTGTAACACAACCCTTACACTTGTAGATCTATTTCCAAGAGGCGACCGGAACAATTAACTAGATATGCATAACCTTTAATGTAGGCATTACCAGGTATGGTAATAAAAAATACAATAATAAAACACAAAGACCAGTCACAGACGGTGCTCCAGGAATCGACCTCTGAGAAGGCCCAGCAACAAACACCTTCGCGAGCGATAAGACAGGCAGCCAAAAGTTGCATTACCTTCACAAGATGGTAACTAAGACTAGTGGCAGTCTAATTAATGACTAATGACAATCTTCCTGAAGCTACCTGATGTCCGATATACGAGATGCAACGATGGAACAATACGCCAAAGCCGGAACCGACGGTCTGCACTACGTCCAAAATACTGTGTTTAGAGCCCCCGGAACGAGAAAGAAACCACTACCTCCAGAGTAGAAGAATCAACCTACATTCAAGAAAGCTGTCAAAACTACACGGCTTACCGGACAGCAGCGGCAAGCTGAGGAAACGTACACTGCTGTTACATAGACTAACCTCCAGGGCACGAAACTGGGGCGTTAGCGACCTCCAGCCAAGAAAAATTACCGCTGGTTGAACAAATTGTAAGAGGTTGAACGCAGTAAATAGTAATAAGAAGTCGAGGAAAGCAAATCAGACCCGCCATCCCCAAGCACTCCACTCGCTGCTCTTCGTCTCGGCGACACTACGAGCAGCAACACGAAGCCAAGTCACTGGAGAATCACAAGCTATCGCAATGGTGGAGGTTTCTATTCTTGGACCAAAGTGCACTCTTCTTAAAGCTTGCTGGATCCGGTTTACGACGAGATCGTGCTCTCTCGTCACCACAGCCCTTCCATCCGGCAGTCCATGTGAGCTGCCAGCAGTCCCGGCATGTTCTAGCACTGTGTGGGCCTGGCTCCGCCTGAGTCCCCAACCGAACTTCTCCACTCACACGACACGGAAAAACAACATCGCCCCAAAGATAGGGCATTAGTTACTACATATCGATAACCGCCGCTGCTCCACTAGCGGACAGGCAACGCTTGCGAAACCGTGAGGCGCCAGTCAGCATGAGAAGAAGACAAACAACCACAACCATGCCAACTAAACGATACCGTCTGGCCCCCAACAGAGGGCTGAAACCTACAAACAGCAACAACGCGAGCCGCAGCACGGCTCGAAGAGTTTCTAAAATCCTCACTAGATCAAGCCTTCTCAACCACGAGTTATCTTTCATTACACACCGCCAAGACTAGAAACGCCTACTGTGCAGACTTCAGACTAAGTTTAATTTTCAGATTCTTAAAATATAACTCAGGAATACAGGAATACAAGTCGGTTAGGAACGAAATAAATAGGAAGTGCAGGAAAGCTAAGACGGGATGACTGCATAAAAAAGGTGAAGAAATCGAAAAAAAAATCAGTGTTGGAAAGACTCATACGGTATGTAGGAAAGTAAAAATAGCCTCCGGTGAAGTTAAAAGCAAGGCTGGTAATATTTAGAGCGCAACATTAATTTTGCTAAAATTAAAATTTAAAACAGTCTTGATCGCAATCTTGTTAAAATATTGTTTTACTGGAGTGAGTGATCTAGACTGTTTTAAATTTTAGTTTTTACTAATTTTAACATCGCTGACCAGGTTTTCAAAAATTTCAAAAGTCTTAGTAATTCTGCTGTTATATGCAGAGGAGAGAGTGGGTCTGTGGAAAGTTTTCATTGAAGGCCCCTATGACGCAGAATATGTGACTGATGTGATAGATGAAGAAACAGAAATCGATTTAGAAGAGGTAGAGGATTCAGTATTAGAATCAAAATTTAAGAGAGCTTTGGAGGTTTTAAGATCAAATAAGGCAGAAGGGATAGATAAAATTACATCAGAATTTCGAGAATCATTGAGGGAAGTGGCAACAAAACCACTATTCACGTTGGTGTTTACAGTGTATGGGTCTGGCGATACCCCATCTCACTTTCGGAAAAATATCGTCCATACAATTACGGAAACTGCAAGAGCTGACATGTGCGAGAATTATTGCTGTGCTGACAAGAAAAATATGCAGAAAGTTGAAGAATAAAATGAGGGATACGTTAGATGACGATCAAATTGGGAAAGGTAAAGGTACCAAAGTGGCTATTCTGATTTTGCGACTGATAAACGGGGCAAGTCGAAAGAAAGTTAACGTACGTTCATAGAATTTGTCGAGCTGGAAAAAGCATTCGACAACGTAAAGGGGGAAATACACCACATGTACAAGAGACAGTGGAATAATAAAAGTGGACGACCGTGAAAGAAGTGCTACGAGTAAAAAGGGTGTACGATCCTACTGTTCAATCTGTACATCGAAGAAGCAATTATGGAAATAAAACAAAGGTTTAGGAGTGGAATTAAAATTCAAGGTGAGAGGATATCAATGATACTATTCACTGACGTCTTTCCTATCCCGAGTGAAAGTGAAGAATAATTACACGATCTGCTGAAGGGAATGGACAGTCTAATGATTACAGACAAAGAATTTGGAGTAAAACGAAGAAAGACGAAATTAATTAGTAGTATCAGAAGTGAGAACAGCGAAAAGCATAACTTGAGGATTGATGGTGACAAAGTAGAAGAAGTTAAGGAATTTTACTACCTAGGCAGCAAAATAATCAACGACGGACGGAGCAAGGAGGACATCAAAAGCAGACTAGCACTGGCAAAAAGGGCATACCTTGCCAAGAGAATTCTACTAGTATTAAACGTGAGCCTTAATTTCTGTGAATGTAGGTTTACAGCTAAGAATTGTATAGTAGTGTAACACGGATCGAGGGAAAATCGGAACAGGAGGGAATTTGAGCATTTGAAATGTGGTGCTACAGACGAATGCTGGAAATTAGGTGGATTGATAAGGTATGGAATGAGGAGGTTTCGGGAAGAATCAGAGAGGAAAGGGACAGAAGGAAAACACTGACAAGGGAAAGGGACAGGATGTTAGGACATCTGTTAAGACATCAGGGGTTGACTTCCATGGTACTAGAGGAAGCTGTAGAGGGCAAAAACTGTAGAGGAAGGTAGAGACTGGAATACATACAGCAAATAATTGAGGACGTAGATTGCAAGGGCTGCCCTGAGATGAAGAGTTTGGCACAGGAGAGGAATTGATGGCAGGCGGCATAAAACCAGTCAGACGACTGAAAAAGGTATCGCTGTTTTATAATTACCACTGTGTTACTTCGTTTGACATCTCCACCTCCTTACTCCCAGGTGAGTTGCTGTGGACAGAGTTTTCAGTTTCAGTGACGTCATTACCTGCTTTTCCATAAGTCGCCTTCTCTCTTCATCAGCTGTGGTTACTTGATTTCTTTCACACAGCTTATCTGTGAAGCAAGACTTGAAATTTTCCCTACCCTCAATCTGGTATCATACGTGTACTGCTCTGTTATGTTCTGCATGTTCCAACAGGTGAAGACAGTGGCACGCTGAAACATACTGATTCCTTTCATTAGACTAAGAAGGACGTCATTTGTGTTAACGAGAGTAAAACCTCCTAGGAGACGGCCTAGTTGTTGCTTCTGGCAGCTGGGTTTTTCTTATGGTGTGTCATTTTATGTTCACTGTGCAAAATTAATCCATATAAGCTTCATTTGCCAGTTATAAATAGTTCGTTTTTAAGCACAGAATTTGGATTCAATATAAATGAAAATATATTGTCTGTGCCAGCAATATGAATGTAAACAGAATGTTTTACGACTATTTCATTAGACACAAAGGAATTACAGAGATGTCCAAAAGAACAGACGCCACACACATATACATATAATCATGACACTTCTATGAAATATATTTGCTTCGGACCACTGTGGACTGATTGCTTTTACTCTTTAGGAAACCAGATCAGTACCAATATCTTTCCATCGTTCATAGAATAGTAGGAACAATAGGGTTTAACATTTTCTCTTTAATAATATTAGCGACAGAAAAACGACCTCTATCTCCAAAACGGAAATTTTCTGCGTGTTTCTCAGGAACCTTCCACGCAGTGTCACTTTCTACACATTAACGTGCCTCATCTCTGATCCATAAATATGTCACCCGTCCAACGTTCAGCTACGTTTTCTCTGATTATCTACGTCATTCATGTCGACGTGTCCACAGTGGTGACGCTATGATGTAGCGTATACACACCTGATGTATGCAGTCCACGGAACTAATATGAAATAGGCTCTACAATTAATGGGCCAAGAAATGAAAATACTCTTCTGGTTTATAGTGAACCTGAAGAAGACGTAAGTATTTCCCACAAAATCGTTGTTTGAAATTAATTTATTTGGTAATACGGACGTGATGATCCTTTGTCGTTATTTACAGCATCAACCGCACTCTCATGTACGCGAGAACGGTGTACTTCCACACGGTGATTACTCAGTATCCTGTTTACACGTAAATATAATCTGGCCTTTTCGACCATCTCCTACCTCAAATTTTGCTTCATGAACCACAAACAATAAAAAAATGAAATTCAGAAACGTTACTGGTCTAATAAAGAAGCGATTTTATGTATAAAGACTGGAGCGGCGAGTGAAAATTGGTACCATTGCCGGGAATCGAACCCGGGTCTTCTGCTGTTTAGGCAACGGCGCTCCACTAAACCAAATTGGCACAGGGGTCAGAAAACTACATGGATTAGCCTTGCACGCCTCTCTCACTGACATGCCAGTCTACTTCCCGACCTTGGTACAAATTTTTACTTGTCGCTTGAGTCTGTACACATAAAAAAAATGAACAGCTGACCTTCCTGTCTGTCACGCTAATATAACAACCGGATAGCGCGCCTCGGCATTGTTCAATGAGTCTGTCTGCTTTCTCTACCGGTATTGTTCAGTCTTGTGGTTCTGCAGACAAAAATCAAGGTCCAGAATGAGATTTTCACTCAGTAGCGGAGTGTGCGCTGATATGAAACTTCCTGGCAGATTAAAACCGTGTGCCGGACCGAGACTCGAACTTTTAAAAATCAAGGTCTATTCTCAAGAATCAAAATTCATTTCATAAAAAAAATTGTAAGTAGTTTCAAGCCCCTGTACGACCCAACAATTGAATAGAACTACCTTGACCGCTCTCAGGTGCTGAGAAATGCGTCTGTGAATCAGTAACCTAGGTAACTCGTGATCACAGTATGTTTCAGCCAAAGAAGCAGCTTTCACTAATGAATGAGAGAAGCTATGGGAAGTCTACAAATTAGAATTTGCACGAGGAACCTATAAATGTAAAGAGCAGATGAGCACACTCAATGCACTGCAGGTATGGTGTACAAATGACAGTGCTTTGTTTCAAAGAAAGTGATGTTCCGTCATGGAATTTTCTGATGGAAGTTTTGCTAACCCCTGGACGAGGTACCCTAGTTGACATTACTGAGAACCGAAAGTCCGACATCCATTTAGAACACACTATCAAAAAGCGAAAAGTTGCACTGAGACGTTTATTAAAAGAAAAGCAATAATAGTATTGATAGCAAATGTCAGCTAGAACCAGTCACTCTGTATCTTTTATTTAGAAAAATAACGTGTGTAACACTTTTGTGCAGTAACCGCCGTAACGTAAGGGTAAAAGGCATTATTGTGTGTAGTGAATGTGAACTAAATCTAAAAAGTATGAGTCCTGTACCAATAATGTCGAGAAGCAAGCACGCTTGCAAGTATTGTAGCAACGGACATGGTAATTGCTTTCAGTGCTATGACAGAGGTGTTAACTTCAAAGTGTGGTGCGAATTTTGAGAGTGAATTAACGACAAAAAAGGACGTTTTAAGTATTGTTCACAAAGAAATAGCTGAAATGTAATTGAATATATAATCTGTATAAATCGCTATCAGTGAGCTTAAGAGAGACAGTAAGGTAACCAAAAATATTGGAAAATCGCGTTTTGTTTATGATCTTGAGCGCAACGGCCTTTGAAACTCTGACAAACAAGATGTAAAAACCGACAGTGGAAGTGAAATAAGGCAAAAGTGACTGAAGTGACAGTGTATAAGAGTATGTGCACTACTTATGGGTCTGTCCAAAGAAAAATGACAGGAACTGCGAGAACTATATACTTATTGTATCGTTCAGCCACGGGAGACGATGTGGATCACTTCTACAGTAGAAATTGGACTCATTTTAGCTGTTGGAGACGACCATAAAACAATATGTACCTTTACAGAAAACCTGAAAGAAAGTGATATACCGCTCAAAAACTTTCGTATTCGGCGATTCATTAGTGGTAATAGGATACACAAAGGAGACAGACAGTCTCATTAAAGTGGTTAAAAGAGATGTGCACACCAGATTAGGGGTATAGTGAAACTCAGTCATAAAATGAAAATAATACATCATATAATAAACAGATAGGATGCACAACATATAAATTCGCGAACTGAAGCAACAAGTCACTGTATTAATCAGACCATCAATGAATTATGAAATGCAAACAAAAGACGAATACTTTTATTTTGAAATGGAAAATTTAAATCGAAGCAAATTTAATTTACCAAGCCTCCACTTAAACAGAGAGGGATATAAAACATGTGGAAGACTGGCTTTAGTCTCCAGCAAGAAAATTAAGGTCCCAATTTTTCTGTTAAATCTCAAACAAATACTACGAGAGGAATAAAAAAGGAGAAAGCAGAGGACTAAGGAAACAAAATGGCTAACAGTAAAAGTACATTTTATTAATGGATTTTGTAATACCCCAAATATGGAACCCCTAGTCACAGTCCTTTTGTAGTAAAAGAATTATCAGAATTAGTTATCCTGACATTGACAGGAGCTACTGACAACAAAATTAACACTATTGCAAGTTTGACTAACAGGAATACTATGTAAAGAAAGGACTAATTGAAAGAGTATCAGATGATACGAAGCCTTAAACTTTAAATAAATAATTCAAAATATATTCCTTACGAAGGTTAAACCCCAGACCATAAATAGATCAGAGACAACATTTATCCAAGAAGAGAGTTGTAGCAGCATCGAGCTGTAAGTTCGCTGCGACTACAATGTAACACTGAAATGGAGATGTTAAATCAGTCTGTCTTGTAGACGTCGCAATAGTAGTAAGCCTATTGATCGCTATTGAATTGTTTCAAACCGACCTGAAGTTCTCCAGTATCGACTTGACGTACTAGTCAGAATTTCTAACTGAAGTAAAATTACATTTACGATTTAGCCAGACAACGGAGCAGTTATTATACAGGGTTATTACAAATGATTGAAGCGATTTCACAGCTCTACAGTAACTTTATTATTTGAGATATTTTCACAATGCTTTGCACACACATACAAAAACTCAAAAAGTTTTTTTAGGCATTCACAAATGTTCGATATGTGCCCCTTTAGTGATTCGGCAGACATGAAGCCGATAATCTAGTTGCTCCCACACTCGGCGCAGCATGTCCCCATCAATGAGTTCGAAAGCATCGTTGATGCGAGCTCGCAGTTGTGGCACTTTTCTTGGTAGAGGAGGTTTAAACACTGAATCTTTCACATAACCCCACAGAAAGAAATCTCATGGTGTTAAGTCGGGAGAGCGTCTAGGCCATGACATGAATTGGTGTTCATGATCTCCACCACGACCGATCCATCGGTTTTCCAATCTCCTGTTTGAGAAATGCCGAACATCATGATGGAAGTGTGGTGGAGCACCATCCTGTTGAAAGATGAAGTCGGCGCTGTCGGTCTCCAGTTGTGGCATGAGCCAATTTTCCAGCATGTCCAAATACACGTTTTTTCGCAGAAGAAAAAGGGGCCATAAACTTTAAACTGTGAGATTGCACAAAACACGTTAACTTTTGGTGAATTGCGAATTTGCTGCACGAATGCGTGAGGATTCTCTACCGCCCAGATTCGCACATTGTGTCTGTTCACTTCACCATTAAGAAAAAATGTTGCTTCATCACTGAAAATAAGTTTCGCACTGAACGCATCCTCTTCCATGAGCTGTTGCAACCGCGCCGAAAATTCAAAGCGTTTGACTTTGTCATCGGGCGTCAGGGCTTGTAGCAATTGTAAACCGTAAGGCTTCTGCTTTGGCCTTTTCCGTAAGATTTTCCAACCGTCGGCTGTGGTACGTTTAGCTCCCTGCTTGCTTTATTCGTCGACTTCCGCGGGCTACGCGTGAAACTTGCCCGCACGCGTTCAACTGTTTCTTCCCTCACTGCAGGCCGACCCGTTGATTTCCCCTTACAAAGGCACCCAGAAGCTTTAAACTGCGCATACCATCGCCGAATGGAGTTAGCAGTTGGTGGATCTTTGTTGAACGTCGTCCTGAAGTGTCGTTGCACTGTTATGACTGCCTGATGTGAGTGCATTTCAAGCACGACATACGCTTTCTCGGCTCCTGTCGCCATTTTGTCTCACTGCACTCTCGAGCGCTCTGGCGGCAGAAACCTGAAGTGTGGCTTCAGCCGAACAAAACTTTATGAGTTTTTCTACGTATCTGTAGTGTGTCGTGACCATACGTCAATGAATGGAGCTACAGTGAATTAATGAAATCCCTTCAATCATTTGTAATAGCCCTGTATGTGAAAGAAAAGTAAATCGTGTGATACCTGATTAACGCTGGGTCTTAGCCTTCGTTATCTGTGATTGTCATGAACATCAAAGGACACAGCAATATACCAACCACTCACATAAACTGTATTATTGGCCTTGAGTCGGAAACAGCTACACGCGATCACGCGGAACTTACACTTACGCCGTATTGTCGGAAGCTGTAGTCAATGTCAGAATCGCTGATGCAAATAGATTCAAGACCCTGAATGACAGATTGGTGTGTTTTCTGCTTGGTGTCGGCTACGTCACCTAACGGAATTTTACTGTGTAGCTGAATGTTTAAGACACGGCTCCTATTAATTGCCCGAACACTTGTCATTACTCTGAAACCAAGGTAAGATTTTATTACAAAAAGAAAATGATAATATTTAACGAGAGGCCGGTAAGGCAACAGCTTCCAGTAAACAGTTTTACTGAATTAAATTTGATAATCACTTAATGCGTAGTTACAATTAGCTAAATGAACTAAAGTTTAGGAGAATTTCTCATATACAGCTAACATTATTGATAAAATTCACCTGTATTACATTGAAGAAGAAGTACAAATGTTTATAAGCAGAAAAGAATGATATTATGTTATTAAGCGATCGGGTAAAATTCATAGGAAAATCATTAATCATTTAACGCACTAAACACGTTTAGCAAACTTTCTCATACACATTAGCCATAATTATAAAAACAAATCACATTACACTGACAACAGAAGTACAGATATTTATAAGCAGCAAACATCATCTGCGTGGTGTCTGTTCTAACTCGTGTCCCTATCACTTTCGCGCAACAACGCTCTGAGCGTGTTTTTTTTAGGGAATTGACTAGTTTGAACCTGCGACCTATTGCTGGTAAGGAGACGCCAGACCAAACATGACATGTAGAGCTCAGAAGAGTTCAGTGAGACTAGTGATGATATAATGAAATACTCAGCTCCACTGCACTCCCTGTAAAAGAATCCTTTCCTGTGCTAACCTCTTCATCTCAGAGTAGCACTTGCAACCTACGTCCTCAATTATTTGCTTGACGTATTCCAATCTCTGTCTTCCTCTACAGTTTTTGCCCTCTACAGCTCCCTCTAGTACCATGGAAGTCATTCCCTCATGTCTTAGCAGATGTCCTATCATCCTGTCCCTTCTCCTTATCAGTGTTTTCCACATATTCCTTTCTGCTCCGATTCTGCGTAGAACCTCCTCATTCCTTGCCTTATCAGTCCATCTAATTTTCAACATTCATCTATAGCACCACATCTCAAATGCTTCGATTCTCTTCTGTTCCGGTTTTCCCACAGTTCATGTTTCACTACCATACAACGCTGTACTCCAGACGTACATCCTCAGAAATTTCTTCCTCAAATTAAGGCCGGTATTTGATATTAGTAGACTTCCCTTGGCCAGAAATGCCGTTTTTGCCATAGCGAGTCTGCTTTTGATGTCCTCCTTGCTCCGTCCGTCATTGGTTATTTAGCTGCCTAGGTAGTAGAATTCCTCAACTTCATTGACTTCGTGACCATCAATCCTGATGTTAAGTTTCTCGCTGTTCTCATTTCTACTACTTCTCATTACCTTCGTCTTTCTCCGATTTACTCTCAGACCATACTGTGTAATCATTAGACTGTTCATTCCGTTCAGCACATCATTTAATTCTTCTTCACTTTCACTCAGGATAGCAATGTCATCAGCGAATCGTATCATTGATATCCTTTCACCTTGTATTTTAATTCCACTCCTGAACCTTTCTTTTATTTCCATCATTGCTTCCTCGATGTATAGATTGAAGAGTAGGGGCGTAAGGCTACAGCCTTGTCTTACACCCTTCTTAATACGAGCACTTCGTTTTTGATCGTCCACTCTTATTATTCCCTCTTGGTTGTTGTACATATTGTATATGACCCGTCTCTCCCTATAGCTTACCCCTACTTTTTTCAGAATCTCGAACAGCTTGCACCATTTTATATTGTCGAACGCTTTTTCCAGGTCGACAAATCCTATGAAAGTGTCTTGATTTTTCTTTAGCCTTGCTTCCATTATTAGCCGTAATGTCAGAATTGCCTCTCTCGTCCCTTTACTTTTCCTAATGCCAAACTGATCGTCACCTAGCGCATTCTCAATTTTCTTTTCCATTCTTCTGTATATTATTCTTGTGGGCAGCTTCGATGCATGAGCTGTTAAGCTGATTGGACGATAATTTTCGCACTTGTCAGCTCATGCCGTCTTCGGAATTGTGTGGATGATGCTTTTCCGAAAGTCAGATGGTATATCGCCAGACTCATATATTCTTCACACCAACGTGAATAGTCGTTTTGTTGCCACTACCCCCAATGATTTTAGAAATTCTGATGGAATGTTATCTATCCCTTCTGCCTTATTTGACCGTAAGTCCTTCAAAGCTCTTTTAAATTCCGATTCTAATACTGGATGCCCTATCTCTTCTAAATCGACTCCTGTTTCTTCTTTTATCACATCAGGCAAATATTCACCCTCATAGAGGCTTTCAATGTATTCTTTCTACCTATCTGCTCTCTCCGCTGCATTTAACAGTGGAATTCCCGTTGCACTCTTAATGTTACCACCGTTGCTTTTAATGTCACCAAAGGTTGTTTTGACTTTCCTGTATGCTGAGTCTGTCCTTCCGACAATCATACCTTTTTCGATGTCTTCACATTTTTCCTGCAGCCACTTCGTCTTAGCTTCCCTGCACTTCCTATTTATTTCATTCCTCAGCGACTTGTATTTCTGTATTTCTGATTTTCCCAGAACATGTTTGTACTTCCTCCTTTCATCAATCAACTGAAGTATTTCTTCTGTTACGCATGGTTTCTTCGCAGATACCTTCTTTGTACCTACGTTTTCCTTCCCAACTTCTGTGATGGCCCTTTCTAGGGATGTCCATTCCTCTTCAACTGTACTGCCTACTGCGCTATTCCTGCTGTATCTATAGCGTTAGAGAACTTCAAACGTATCTCGTCATTCCTTAGTACTTCCGTATCCCACTTCTTTGCGTATTGATTCTTCCTGACTAATGTCTTGAATTTCAGCCTACTCTTCATCACTACTATATTGTGATCTGAGTCTATATCTGCTCCTGTGTATGCCTTACAATCCAGTATCTGATTTCGGAATCTCTGTCTGACCATGATGTAATCTAATTTAAATCTTCCCGTATCTCCCGGCCTTTTCAAAGTATACCTCCTCCTCTTGTGATTCTTGAACAGGGTATTCGCTATTACTAACTGTAACTTGTTACAGAACTCAATTAGTCTTTCTCCTCTTTCATTCCTTGTCCCAAGCCCATATTCTCCTGTAACGTTTTCTTCTACTCCTTCCCCTACAACTGCATTCCAGTCGCCCATGACTATTAGATTTTCGTCCCCCTTTACATACTGTATTACCCTTTCAATACCCTCATACACTTTCTCTATCTGTTCATCTTCAGCTTGCGACGTCGGCATGTATACTTGAACTATCGTTGTCGGTGTTGGTCTGCTGTTGATTCTGATTAGAACAAACCGGTCACTGAGCTGTTCACAGTAACACACCCTCTACCCTACCTTCCTATTCATAACGAATCCTACACCTTTTATACCATTTTCTGCTGCTGTTGATATTACCCGATACTCATCTGACCACAAATCCTTTTCTTCCTTCCACTTCACTTCACTGACCCCTACTATATCTGGATTGAGCCTTTGCATTTCCCTTTTCAGATTTTCTAGTTTCCCTACCCCGTTCAAAATTCTGACATTCCACGCCCCGACTCGTAAAATCTTAATACTAACTAAATTTAGTGGAAGGGGTTCAAGGCTTTCCTATGTTTAGTTAGCTGGTAAAATAACGTCGGAAAAGGAGTTAAGTTTATTCTACTCACAAAACATTGTTTTTAAATTGCACTATTCATAAAAGGAAATAATTTAATAATGGATGATGAAAACCAACCGCATTAAACAAAAATGTGAACGAATATTCCTTGAATGGGTTTCCAAGTTCTACAATGGATCAAAGGATGACCTATGCCACATCACATCTATAATCTAGATTTAAGTTTCATAAAAGAGAAAACTATCAAAATGGTCTACAGTGACCATCAATTATCTTCAGTTACTTATCTAACTTATCGTAAATTACAGTGGCTGATGTGGCTTCTCAATAATTTTATAAGAGAAAAGTCATCGTATTTCAGATTTTAACTTTACGTAGCAAATGTGAATACCATGAGCTTTAATTAACGATCGACACTAGTATTACGCAAAAAGGGGGTGTAACAGATGAGACTTCTGCAGTTCTGAGTGAAGCTTTATGCGCTGTTATGCGGCATCGCGTACGTTCATTACCATGTCATTGGTTAGGCAGCGTCAGGGGGCGGCGGGTGGCGCAGCTCCATACAGCTTGCCGTCTCGGAAGCAACTCTCTCCTAACTTGTCCTTACTACAATGTACCGAAGTTGGTTTAAAAAAAAAATTCTGGCTTTGTTTTCATCTGACCAATCTCAATGTTAACCTTAAGCTCCACCTGCAAAAATTCTATCTGTCCAATGAGAAACGCTATATTTTCGTGGTGGGGCAATGTTTTTAACTTTTGCGATGTGACAGAGACGCGAAAAAGTCTCATGCTAAATCTTGCAGCTGGTGTGGCCCATTTAGTGTTATTATAAGATCTATAATGTTCTTCTGGAGGGCTCTATCTTTTAACATGGGCTGGTTGGTGGTCCTGGCAGTTGGCTGGCGACGTGGGTGTCCCTTAACGTAGGGCCTTCTAGCTTATCACGGCTCTGCTCTCGCCTTCTGTTCTCGTTTCTCCCGTCGGAACTGTGTCTGTTTCATGATGGGAAGGTATGACATGCATTTAGGCATTCATGTGTTAGTCAGTGGTATTCCATTTGCTCACTCGTTAATCGTATTACTTTGGTTAATTTAATGTCACGATTTATTCGGAGCTATGTAACATACTGCTGGATTTGCTTGTCATGTCAGGGTTTTCATGGAAGGTGTTGGATTTGCCTGACACCTTACAAACAACGATATTTAAAGTGAGAGGAGGAAGACAGTAGTCTTCAATAAACAGCTTTACCAAATTGTCTTATTAGGCAAGTGGCACTAAGCAAGCTTATGATGAGTACAAAATTTGGACTGAGAGTCAGAATTGAGGATCACAAAGTAGATGATATTAAGGAATTCTGCTACCTAGGCAGCAAAATAACCCATGAGAGACAGGGCAAGGAGGACATAAAAAACCGACTCTCACTGGAAAAGAGTTCATCCCAGGCCAAGACAAGTCTACTATTACGAAACATAGGTCTCAATTTAAGAAAGAAATTCATGAGAATTTATGTCTGGAGCGCAGATTTACGTGGTAGTGAGACATGGACTGTTGGAAAACTGGAGCAGAAGAGAATCGAAGACTTTGAGATGATGTAACTACAGAAGAATTATGAGAATTATGTAGACTGTTAAGGTAAGAAATGAGATCGTTCGCAGCAAAGTCTGCGAGGAAAGAAACATGGAAAACACCGAAAAGAAGAAGGTTGAAAACGATAGGATACCTCCTAAGAGATTCTGGAATAGCTTCCATGGTACGAGACAGAGCTGAAGAGCCTAAATTCAGGATTCCGATACTCCAAATTATTTCCCACTCTTTTGGCTACAAAACTCCATTTCTCACCATAATGAAACTGCTTCCCACTGAGTGCCCCTCATTGGGGCATACAAGTATAAGTTGGAATGTGCGAGATCCGTCATGGAGATGGACAAGTTCGTTAGCACTTTTATGACGACGAACACTCTGAGGTCGTTTCCTCAGTTTTCTTTGGTAGCACAATACACTTCGGAGTTGATCGTTGCATCATAAAGGAGTATATGAAACAGAATAACGCCTTCAAAGTGCCAGTTGGTCGTCGCCATGACTTTAACGGATGAGGGTTCAGCTATGATTTTTTTTTTTTTGTGAGTTGTTGTGGCACCATTGCATCGACTGCTAGTTCGAAGTGTTGAACGCACGTTTCATCACCTCTGATGATGTCCAACAAAAATCACTCACGATAACCTCGTAACGCCCAAGCAATTCAGCTCATACTTTCCAACGCTGCTCTTTATGCGTTTCTATTAGGCGACGTGGAACCCAGCGAGCACGTACCTTTGAGTACCCCATCTGGAGTACGAGTGTCTCAGCTGTACCGATAGAGACGTCCTGCTCACCAGCGAGGTGCTAGATTTTATCCATCGATCACCTCAAATGAGAGTGTCTGTACTTTCCAGCGCTGTGTGTGGCCAGCCAGCACGTGGGAGATTGGGCAGGTTTCAACGAATTTGTTTCGATGGTGATTGACGCTTCGCTCACCGTGCTTCTGTTCACTGACATTCAAAAAATAGTTCAAATGGCTCTGAGCACTATGGGACTCAACTGCTGTGGTTATCTGTCCCCTAGAACTTAGAACTACTTAAACCTAACTAACCTAAGGACATCACACACATCCATGCCCGAGGCAGGATTCGAACCTGCAGCACCTATGAATATCTGTGATGCTCCGGATATCCTCCAAAAGAAACGTAATGGTGACTCTGTGCTTGAATGTAGCTCCGTTGCAGACGCCATTTTGAAGGCTACGCGTAGCGGCGCCGCCACGTATCGGAAATTCGTGAAATTACAGGTGCTGAAGCGGGAATATTCCACGATGTGCCACAACAAATTTGGTATTTTTTCAACGGAAATTGACCGAGAAAATAATATGTTGCATTTATTATTGGATGCTCCTCGTAATAAAGTATTTGCTGTCACTACATGTTCATTAATTGTTAAGCAGATATGTATAGCTAAATATATTGTATAATAATATATGAGTAATTTGTCGTGTAACAGAAATTTTAAATGTACACTGATGTATCCAATATTGGTCCAAACAGTGGCAAAAGGATGAATGAATTAAAATATTCGTTGGTCAACAATGGAAAAATGTGACTGACGCAGAAATGTTCAATAAACACGATTGCCAAAACAAGCTACATAATGAGAAGAGAAAACAGTAAATAACAGTACATAATCCCTACAAAATGATTCAAACAGGATCTGATTATATAGAAAATATCGCAGAATAAAAAATTACACATGACCAAAATTCACGCACGAAAAATTGTCAAGTTTCCAGTTTCATATCGTTTGAGCGAAATAGCTGCATGAAGTGTTCCAGTTTACATCTTAATTGTGTGGCAAGATTTTACTGTCAGGTTTTGTTTCCAGTCGTCTATAAAGTTTCGAATGTTCAACTGTACGCAAGTCGTTAATGCGAAACAAGGTCACACGTTGTCTCACAGTAACTCTCAGAACGGCATCAATCATTTGGAGAAATCACTGCACCCGATAATCTGTGCCACAGTGTGATTCACTTATTCCTACTCATCCACTGGCGTAAATTTTGTGATCTATTTCTTGTCTGGAAACATATCAGACAATCAAAACGATATGTAGTTAATTTCAGTTTTATGCTGTTAATGAAACCATTGCCAGTTTTCTACAAAGAAATGTTACATAATAACATGCATTTCAAATACTGTCTGACCAATATTTAGCCACCTCATAGACTTATGGATAGCTGCCATCAGTTTTTTTTCTTTTTTTTTTGGAAATCATTTAGTTAGGTACAGCTTACAGATGAGAAGATTACCCACGGGTGGCTGCATTACCACTCGGTGGAGACACGAGAAAATCCCACTTCCTCAGGTTGGTCCTACATCTACCGGCTCCAGGTCGTACCTTGCTAAGCGTTTTCCATGTCGGCTAGGTTTCTTCATGGCCAGACGGACTCACATGGTATCATCCATACTGTTGTACTGCATCCTGAGCAACGTCAGGAATTTAGTCCGAATCCGGAAGGTTGTTCAGTGGAAATCGGCCGCATAATGCATGACGTTTTAACCTGTTACTTCTTTACCGCTAACTTCATTCGCAATATATTTCGCAGACTGTCTCACGCATGCACTAAATGTACCTCCAAAGTACTGTACGACACATTTGTTAGGAGATAAGACGTCATAAACGCTGTTCGGCAAGAAAACGAAACTGAAGGGAGAAATTCGCTATAGATACCGTTTAAATATGTTTACTGATATGTGCGAACTATATTACATACACGTAAACCGTTTAGCGATCGTTATCTCTCGTCACGTCCCCTGGAACACTATCTTCGGCGTGAAGGGGGCGTGGCACGTCAGCCCATGAGTGACATTGAGGCCATTTCCCGGAGAGGTATCGAGGGAAGCGGCAAGGACAGCGCCGGCCTACTGGGCAATGGGCTGGTTGTTTGCTTACCGTCCGTCAATTGGAGGTTCGTCTGGCAGAGCATCTTGCGGTGACGAATTGTACCAGAAATGGGAGATGACACATTAGTCCATGATGACGTCAAATTAAACACCTTCCAGCCGTCAATTTTCAATCTTATTTTATTAGACAACCAGTTTCGGTGCTTTATTGCGCCATCTTCCGGCCACTGACCGACGTGTAGGAACTGTCTACCTCGCTTGTGATAGAAGCAGGAGCCAGCAATACTGGTACAGTCGGCGGGTGATGTTTGAAGTGGCCACGGTAGCAAGTCGACAGTTAGTAATACCAGTATTACTGGCCCCTGCTTCGATCGCGAGCGAGACAGATTATTCCTACACATGGGTCGGGGGCCTGAAGATGGCGAAGCACCGAAACTAGTTTCCTAATCAAATAAGGTTGAAAATAGACGGCTGAAAGGTGTTAAATTTGACATCGTCAATTGAACAGTCGAGTCCCGCGACCATCGCTTAAAGGGTGGACGTACAAAGACTTTATTCCTTTGGCAGACCAGATTTTTAGGTGAGCGGCGGCTCGTCGTCATCTACAATCTCCTGACGGCTCGAAGTTTTGGCACTATTTGTGATCTCACAGCGGCTTTGGATGCTCAGTGAGCTTCTTTTGGCTCCTTGTTTTGGTGCCGAGATCAATTCGACATTCGTAAAGGCGGAACTAGCTCTCCGCTGTGAGCTTGATAATTGTGACTGGTTCACTTCTTTGTGTCTTGCTGCTTCTCCATCGGACTCCGTTCGGTAACCTGTTATTCCCTGTTCCTGTCCAGGCGTTTTTAGGAGCAAGACTCTCGTTTCAACACATAACTTCAAATTCGTAACTGTCATACAGTTGTGATTTGATTTTGAGTTTATAATGATTGAGGTTTTTCAATTTCCTTATCTTCAATATGTCGTTATTTGTGACGTGTAAATCTTTTGTTGCCTAAGTCGCCAAGTCGCCAAATCACTTTATTTAGTTGTGTTTATTACCGGGATGAATCTTGTTGCAAGTAATAAGGTGAGCTATAATTCCAGGCTAAACTCGTGTTTAAAATAGATGAGGTCTATAAACCAGTCCTTCGCTTCTTCTTTCCACCAATGTTTTCCGTCCTGCACAACGGTATTTACCGTGGTGTGATTTGAAGCTGAATCTCGGGTGGGCGCTGAACTTCTTTACTTCTTTACAGTCATGTGTAAGTGCGGAGGGCTGCCTTGGCCAGCTACGTTATTAGCTTTTAATGACTCATCACAAGTGTTTTGTCTATGCTGCCAGAGTGAAATCTAATGACTTCAGTATTTATTTGTATTTGTGCCGTGAGCCCGCTTTTAATTTCGCGTAATTCCGCGGATTTGGAATCCCTCTGGCTGCAAGAGCGCATTGAGCGTGTAAGTAGGCTGTTTAGATTTTTATATTGGCAACGTTACGTAGCGCTCTGTATGAAAATCACTGGCTGTGCTGTGTGCAGTCTGTGGCTAGTTTGCATTGTTGTCTGCCATTGTAGCGTTGGGCAGTTCGCTGTTAACCGCGCATAGCGTTGCGCAGTTGGAGGTGAGCCGCCAGCAGTGGTGAATGTGGGGAGAGAAATGGCGGAGTTTTGAAATTTGTAAGACTGGATGTCATGAACTGCTATGTAGATTATGATTTTCAACACTATTAAGGTAAATACATTGTTTGTTCTCTATTAAAATCTTTCATTTGCTAACTATGCCTATCAGTAGTTAGTGCCTTCCGTAGTTTGAATCTTTTATTTAGCTGGCAGTAGTGGCGCTCGCTGTATTGCAGTAGTTCGAGTAACGAAGATTTTTTTGAGGTAAGTGATTTGTGAAAGGTATAGGTTAATGTTAGTCAGGGCCATTCTTTTGTAGGGATTATTGAAAGTCAGATTGCGTTGCGCTAAAAAATATTGTGTGTCAGTTTAAACACAGTCATGTATAATTTTTCTAAGGTGACGTTTCATATGTCGACGCTTAGCCGAGGATACCTCACTGGAATCTTCTGATTTTTCCTGTAGTTTGTGTAATTAGTGTAGCTATTGTTTATTGCTAGCGCATAATTGTAGAGAGAATCTCCTTTGTAGTTGTAGTCTTTCATTGTTGTTGTGGCATGCATGTAGATTTGCACCAAGTATTTCGCAGCTGCGCTTGCAATTAACTAGATATTATTTTCAGTGCTAATGTGTTTTCTTATTTTGCTATTCAAATTGTGCTTTTCTGTGTTGTTGTGTGAAATATTGTGACAATAATGGCGTGTGAAAAACGTAATACTAGGCTCCAAAGTAAACTGAGAAATGACAGTGAAGACGAAAGCAGTGTGTTAGCACCGCCGAGTAATGAATTAACTAATGTTCAAAGTAGTAATTTGGTAATTGTGCACAGGGAAATGGAGTGGGCTGCAAATAATGGTGTAGGCAGTGAAACAATTAGTGAACAGGGAAGCATTATCGATCGATCGGTCGGCAACAGCTCGCCTCAGGAATCCGAAATGACAGGACGCAATCTCGCAAATACTGTAGATTCAGGTTTCGGATCCTCACCGTTTTCTCAAATAAGTCAAGACACATTTTCTGCTTGTCAAAATGTGAATGTTGCCGGTGCAAATTCACTGCCGAAAAGCACTGAGCAACATGTTTCAGGCACCAGTGCATTGTTATTACAATTAATACAACAAATGGGACAAACACAGCAAAAGCTTCAAAAGTTAGACACAATGGATCAAAATCTTCAAAAGTTAGACACAATGGAACAACACCAGGGACAAACATAGCAACAGTTAGACATAATGGAACATGATCTTCGGAAGTTAGACACCACACTTGAACAAACACGTGAAGATTTAACTATTGAGTTACATAACGTTGAATCGAAATGTCAAAAAGTTTGTAATGACGTAAAAACACAAATTTATGAGCATTTCCAACCTATTTTTTTGTGTCATGAAAATGCATTACAGAATCACGAAGCAGCCATAAAAGAACTGCAAACTATTGTTCATGAAAATCACGACACCTTGCAAGCTAAAATTGACTCACTTGCATCTACCGATTCGGTTACGCAACTTGCAAAATCTCAGGAAAACTTAAAGGACACAGTAGGTACGATTTCAACACAAATGGACACTCTGAAACTTGGTTCAGAAAAACACACAGTGGATATTATTTCACTATCGGATAAAGTAGCCAAACTTTCAGATCAGTTCACTAACTTATCTACAAAGGTGGATGATGATCTGAATGACACAAGACCTGTAGCCTTCACGGACACTGAAGAGTATGAACAAATTAGAAAATTCAAACAAAATCAAAATCAAATCAATACACAGTACAAAAGAGAAATCCGGGAAGTACAAGATCAGTTGGCACAAGTAATACAAGAATTACGTATTTCAGAGGACACTCGCGCTCCAGTACGGGAAGAGGTACATAGAAATACGGAACAACCACAAAATAATACCACACGACATTTGCGGAAATTATGAAAGAATCAGGTAAGGTACACCGAATTTTGAAATGGAACCGCCGAAACGACGTAACAATGACCGATATGCGACTCGCCGACATGATGATTTTGACTATAAGCTGTTCATTACTACACGTAAATTTAAAACATTTAAGAATTCTGGCAATGACATTCATCCACAAGCGTGGCTCCATCAATTCTCTCATTGTTTTCCTCCCAACTGGTCATTAGAGCACAGATTAGAATTTATGTGTGGGTATTTAGAGAATGAACCAGCTGTAAGAATGCGATTGGTCATTGACGATTGTCACAGTGAAGGAGAATATTACCATGCCTCCCTCTCAGCATATTGGTCTCAAGCTACACAAGACCGAGTATAACATAGCATTATAATGATGAAACATTTCGAACAATCTGAATTTTCTAGTCTTGTGAAATATTTAGAAGACGTGTTGCACAAGAAACAGTACCTGTCAAACCCATACAGCCCCTCAGAACTCATCCGCATTTGCTTAATCAAATTACCTGAGCATTTACGACATATTATTTTGGGAGGACGTTGCAAAGACGACATTGAAGCTTTTCAGGGACTCTTACAAGAATTAGAAATTGACACTGACAATCGCGGAACGCGAAAACAGGAACACAACAATTACAGGTCTCATCTGTCGCATTTCCACAATGAAATAAATAGTAACTGGACACGACAAGGCTATTCCTACAACGCAAATCGTGACCAAAACAGACTCCACCCGTATGACAACCACTGGCACAGTAATAGTTACAGAGAATGATCGCATTTCCGTAGTAATTAATATGACAGAGACAATCATAGAAACAGACAATTTGGCAACCAGAAGTATTATTATCACGGGAGACAGAATAACGTCAGACGCAACGGTCCACCGTGCAGTGATAATTGAGGGAGAAATTCTCCAAAACTTAACCGACATGAAAGAAACTACAGGAACTACCGACATGACGACAGACGATATAATCATAACGACAGACCTGAATTTCATCAGAACTGGCGGGATTTAGACAGGTCTGGGCCCTCTGGGCAAGGTGAATTTGTAGAAGCTAAACCTCCAAATCCCAATAACTACACGCGCCAACAAAGAAACAGACAATGACTTGCACCGCAGGCAGCAACATGCGCCGGCTGGCTCAGAGAAAAATTACATAGACGCTAACCTTGGGAAAAATTTTAGCATCCTTACCGACTTATACCACATGATAACTGCAATGAAGTTGAAACTCTGCGTACTAGGAAGAGTAAAGGTTTACACCACATTTCACATGTAAAACCGTTTATTGAAAGATAATCTGCTTTTTAACTTTGTCTTTGCCATAAAACTTTTCACTTCACATTTCTAGTATGCATTGTCAGACTTAGAATCTGTTAACATGCAACAATGTTTGAAGTTAAATATTCAGTCAAGAAGCAAGAGAACTTATTTGAACAGAAATTACGAATGCATTGTTATAGTGAACAGACGACGCAGTGTTGTTATTTGTACATTCTTGCTTGATAGTTGCATGATTACATAACGACAATAAGGCTCACATACTTAGAACATTTACCAGTACTGCTAATGAGATTTTAATGCAACATTTTGGTTTACTTGAAAATACATTCTGGATTTAAAGTACTTTCTATGAGATACCAGATGACACAGTGGTTAGTTTATGTGACAGCTACAAGACTTTATCACGACGCTACTAATGAGTGACAATTTACAATGTTGCTTTTGCGGTGTTTCTGTTTCATATCTACACAGTTTTTCTGAATTATTCTTGAAAGTAAAACATGTTTTAGTAGTAACTTTTGTGGTGTAGCTACAATGAGACAGCCTTTTCCGTAGCACAACAATACGTTACTGCACAGTACTTTCTTCATCACGGCAATAAGCGTAATAACTAAGATATCTATATGCAAAGCATTTCACTTTTGTTTATCATGAGGTAAGTACATTGACTTCTGCAGAACTTAGCTATTGGAGGACGATAACTACGGCACTTTCACAGAGATTATCTTACAACAAGATGCACAGTTGGGCGCTACAGGACACATATTTGAGTGATTAATTTTGTACTGAAATCATTTATTTTTAAAGATATTTGATGTACAATGATACAAAGGTTTTCCGTGGTACATTTCATTCCATTGCTGTAATCTGTAACACCTGAGGGTATAATTACATTAATCCTCAGGGGGGGTACACGCTTACTTTGTGTACCATGTGTTTGGCAAGCACAAGGAGCCCTAGCTAATATGGTATTTGCTTATACAACTTTACACATCGGTACCATATTTCTCTAACACACAAATTACACAGCTATCTGATCATTTAACTGAGAGATAAACATTTTTTTACTACATCAGTGACACATGTTTACGCAATTAAACAGTTGGGTAACTTCACACTTATGAAATTGTATTTTGTCTGTACTTTGTGAACTGTACATATTTTTTCGGAACCATCGTGATACTATGAGAGCTTTGAATGATGTATTTGGTAAGGGAGCATGATTTTAAAGTACGTTTGAGGTAGATAACACTATTGAAATGAGCAGAGAATTTTTTGTAGGTTATAACATTATTGCAGAAAGCTACGACATTTTTGAGATTTGACTGAGGTGTTATGATGTTATTTTTATGACGATGATGTGTATTATGCTAATGAGGTATGTTTATGATCAATTAGATGATGCTACCGTAAATGAGGAATTTGATTATGCTACGTATTTATTTTGATGAAATATTGAAGAAGTGTCGTCGTATACATATATGAATAATGAGTAGTGGTTAGGGACTCTGATTTGCGGAAAAGGATGTTGGAAACCAAGAATCGTACTTTAAGAGTTATGAAATGAGTGTAAATGTGCGAATGTATCACAATGCCGACGAAAACTTTTTGAACACTGTTATATTCATAGGATTTGGTTTCTACACATTTGCAACGCAAATTCTCGACCTGTGAAATTTTTTATATGCGACTGTCACTGTAATGCAAATTGGTGTCGTAAATATTTCAGTAAGAAAGTTAAGTGACCACCTTCACGTAATGAGTCGTGGGCACCCAGCTGCGCAACAGTCACCTAAAAAAAAAAGCCATTAGTGTGTGCCTTTCAGAGGCACAGGTGAAAAAAAAGGGTCGCGCGCTATTGACATTCCTTTGTAGAAAGCACCGCAAATACGACACGCTCAAACTTGAAAACATATAATAACACTGTGGAGCTCTTAATTTATGATATTTACTGAAATGCCTAATGAAATGAAAAGAAATATTTTTATGTCTATACACCTGATTATGACTACTGTCTTTCTAGTTGAGAGATGTTTTTACTAACTTATGAAATGCCATATGGCTAATGAATGATGTTTCATGCCTTCCTTTGTACATATTTGCTCATTTTCTTTAATATCTAGTTTCTAGCTGCACTGCAGCATTGGTTATCATAAAATTTAATAGATGTACTAATATCACTATTTTCTGTCTACAGACCCAGTAAAGAATACGTTTATGATGTACTTTCCTAGAAAAGAGAGCACAAATAGACATTTCCCTTCACAGGAATTGCATAAATAATTTTTTTCATGACCTGGTAACTTTCTTGCAGAGTAAGTTTTTGTGATGCATCACTCTAGTGTTAAGATGTGACATAGGTATTAGACATGGCCATTTTTAGTGTAATATTCTTTCTGCTTGAGCTTTGTCATGTTTAGATATAAGTTATACCATTTGCTGCTGCTGTTTGCCAGGCATGGTGCTACTGAATTTTAATTTGTGTTACTCTGCTAAGCCAGTTTACTACTGATTTATTTTTCTTGTTGCTACACATTGCCTTATATTAGTTGTAATATTGCAATTGCTTTGCTAATTTCTATAATGCTGCTTGCTTTGCAAATCTGCGTTTTTTGTCATTGCTGTTTGCGTTAATTGTTTTGTGCTGCTTCATTGCCTTGTCCCTTAGTTTAGCATCTGGACTCAGTAGATTTAAGTTACCTTAAGAGGGGTAGAGTATATAAGAGGATGAGTTGCGATGAATTGGAAGAAATGCATTGAGAAGTTTTACAAAAAGTACGGAAAGCAGGTATAGATAGCAAGTTTTGAAATAATGAAGAACGAAGGGAGATCTCTAAGAAGTAAAGAAAGTTTTGTTTGCAAGGTACTGCAGTAAAACAAACCCTGTCCCTTCCCTTTCTGTTATTCCGCTATGTGTCTGTGTACTCTTGTATATTTGTGTTCTTCCTGTCTTTATGTGTTTATCTGATGAGAGTTATGTTGTAGAATTTTTTCTGATAATATGTTATTTACCTTGTAAAGATGCTTACACATTATTTATTCTGTTTTGTTTTAATGCTCGTGTGTGAAATTGATGTTTCAAAATATATTCTGATCTTTTATGTATTTAATTATGTCATGATTCCTGTAACACTGATGATGTATATGTTTATTTCTATTCTTTTGTAAAGCCTGTTTTACTACAAATCTTATCTGTATTGTTAAGTTGTTTAATGATGTATTTTGTCCCTTGTAATTGTATTCTTATGTTATAAAATTGTAATTGACACCAGTTCATCATATTATTAACTTGTAAGTTCCATTTCACTGCATAAATTTCTGTTGGTCGTAGTATATGGACAATATGTGAGAAGTAGGGACTGTTAGTGTTTGCACATCTGTTAACAATTCAGCAAGGGACTGGATAACAGCAATGCTGGATCTAAGGACAATTCCAAAAACTTTGTGAGTGAACAAGTGGTGGTTATGGACTTGCTATATTGTCCGCAAGACTCTTCGATGGTGATTGTGCACCTACACAGTCGCAGCAGATGGCTGCTGGCCATCTCTGCAAGGACTACAGTGGGTCTGCATCTTTGATGACCCACCAATACCATTATTTCTACAAGGACTGCAGTGGGTCTGCAGCTCTGGTGGCCCATCAATACCGTAATCTCTACCATTACTACAGTGGGTCTACACTGTGATGACCTACCTACCAATATTCTTCAAAACTTCGACTGACTCTGCGGTGGGTTTGCTCTGTTGTGGCCCATTACCTGTCTGCGTGTCAAGAGTCAGCACTGTCTTTCCGTTGGAAGGACAACACTACTTCTTCCAGACTGCATGGAAATCCACTACTCCTGTGTGCATTTTCTTTTACTGTTCAGACTTTGCGAAAAAAACCCTCTATTTTACTGTGATGAACGATCAGGACTGTCTTTATGGACTGTGAGAAAATTTTATCTTTTGACCAACATTGTATCAATAAGTGTGTGCATTTGATATATTTGTTATTGTAATTATGAAAAATTTTATCAAATCATTATTGGCCACTGCCCAAAACAATTTGTAAAATTTTTTGTGGCGAGCATGGGGGCTATGTAAGTAGGCTGTTTAGGTTTTTATATTGGCAACGTTACGTAGCTCTGTATGAAAATCACTGGCTGTACTGTGTGCAGTCTGTGGCTAGTTTGCATTGTTGTCTGCCATTGTAGCGTTGGGCAGTTTGCTGTTAACAGCACATAGCGTTGCGCAGTTGGAGGTGAGCCGCCAGCAGTGGTGGATGTGGGGAGAGAAATGGCGGAGTTTTGAAATTTGTAAGACTGGATTTCATGAACTGCTATGTATATTATGATTTTTCCACACTATTAAGGTAAATACATTGTTTGTTCTCTATTAAAATCTTTCATTTGCTAACTGTGCCTATCAGTAGTTAGTGCCTCCCGTAGTTTGAATCTTTTATTTAGCTGGCAGTAGTGGCGCTCGCTGTACTGCAGTAGTTCGGGTAACGAAGATTTTTGTGAGGTAAGTGATTTGTGAAAGGTATAGGTTAATGTTAGTCAGGGCCATTCTTTTGTGGGGATTGTTGAAAGTCACATTGCGTTGCGTTAAAAAATATTGTGTGTCAGTTTAAACACAGTCATGTATAATTTTTCTAATGGGACGTTTCAAGCATTACTGTTGCCGCTAGAGGGCTGGTCGGAGGAGAAGATAGTTAACGGCTGTGGCAACCTGGAGGAAAGGCGACAGCCAAGAGCGGAACTGAGGCGGCGTGTTGTTGTGGCCAAGCGTCTGCCGTGGCCCTTTGACATGAGTGGTGCCTTTGCTCACGGCAGGTTTGGCCTGGCCGAGTGTTGGTCGTAGCCATGTACATTGCTCGTTAAAAGCTACTTCGGCATGACGCACAGTATTAAGGGTGTCCTCTGCCATTGAAGCTGCAAGCAGTTTGTGCCCACTCTGGTGCCGTGCTGGACTCTGGTCTGACCTTTGCAAGTACTGGATGCTGTGGCGTCTGAAGGATGATAACTGTGGGTCTCTCACTATGAGTAATCTTCGTTAAATCCTCCTCTTGGCGCTCTCTAAGCAAGCTTTTGTCAATGGGCGCTGGATTGTACGAGAAAGCACAGTGATCATCAGATTAGTGTGCATGTCACTTGGTGTCGCGTGGTGGCTACTTTGGCTCAGTAACCTGGTTGCCCGTTGTTATATATAAATGTGTTATTTATGAAGGATTTCCATGGTACTACTTGAGGTCTGTTCTGTCAGTGTGTGTGGGCTTTTGGCTGTCACTATTCCTAATTGATTTTGGAATCTAAGGGTACAGAATGCAGATGTAATTCTTTTGATTTACGAATTGTACTTTACAGTCAGTGAAAATTGTTCAGTCTAGCTACCTTATTTCTGAGACATGTGTAGTGAGCTGTTTACTAAATTGTTTGCATCCACCAAAAACAAGAATTAAGGAAACTTCTATGCATCAGTAGCCACGCAGGATTAGCCAAGCGGTCTCAGACGCTGCTGTCTTGGGCTGTGCGGCTGGTCCCGGCGGAGGTTCGAGTACCCCCTCTGGCATGGGTGTCTGTGTTTGTCCTTAGGATAATTTAGGTTAAGTAGTGTGTAAGCTTAGGGTCTGATGACCTTTGCAGTTAAGTCCCATAAAATTTCACACACATTTGACCATTTTTGATGCATCAGTAGTCAAGTCAAAGTTTCTCGCGTAACGTTCGTACTTTTCTGCATTTGTAGCACGTTTAATTTATACGAAATAATTAATGAGTTGTCTCTGTGTTACAGTATAGGTGATTGTATCTCTTGTTAACTGTGGTCTAGTTAAAGATACCTGTGTCCCATGATTGAAATATTTAATAAAGGTTTGGGTACTGTGGTAGCGGCAACCGTCGTCCTATGTTAGTAGGGAAGGAGGAATTAATGCTACTGACGTTGTCTCTGTCACCGCCTATATCATGATAAATTTGAACGACATTTGTCAGTCATTATGGCTACTTCGAAGGCAATGACGTTTGGATAAAAGCCGATGGTTGATATTGTAATTTGATGATATGTCATCTACACTCCTTGAAATTGAAATAAGAACACCGTGAATTCATTGTCCCAGGAAGGGGAAACTTTATTGACACATTCCTGGGGTCAGATACATCACATGATCACACTGACAGAACCACAGGCACATAGACACAGGCAACAGAGCATGCACAATGTCGGCACTAGTACAGTGTATATCCACCTTTCGCAGCAATGCAGGCTGCTATTCTCCCATGGAGACGATCGTAGAGATGCTGGATGTAGTCCTGTGGAACGGCTTGCCATGCCATTTCCACCTGGCGCCTCAGTTGGACCAGCGTTCGTGCTGGACGTGCAGACCGCGTGAGACGACGCTTCATCCAGTCCCAAACATGCTCAATGGGGGACAGATCCGGAGACCTTGCTGGCCAGGGTAGTTGACTTACACCTTCTAGAGCACGTTGGGTGGCACGGGATACATGCGGACGTGCGTTGTCCTGTTGGAACAGCAAGTTCCCTTGCCGGTCTAGGAATGGTAGAACGATGGGTTCGATGACGGTTTGGATGTACCGTGCACTATTCAGTGTCCCCTCGACGATCACCAGTGGTGTACGGCCAGTGTAGGAGATCGCTCCCGACACCATGATGCCGGGTGTTGGCCCTGTGTGCCTCGGTCGTATGCAGTCCTGATTGTGGCGCTCACCTGCACGGCGCCAAACACGCATACGACCATCATTAGCACCAAGGCAGAAGCGACTCTCATCGCTGAAGACGACACGTCTCCATTCGTCCCTCCATTCACGCCTGTCGCGACACCACTGGAGGCGGGCTGCACGATGTTGGGGCGTGAGCGGAAGACGGCCTAACGGTGTGCGGGACCGTAGCCCAGCTTCATGGAGACGGTTGCGAATGGTCCTCGCCGATACCCCAGGAGCAAGAGTGTCCCTAATTTGCTGGGAACTGGCGGTGCGGTCCCCTACGGCACTGCGTAGGATCCTACGGTCTTGGCGTGCATCCGTGCGTCGCTGCGGTCCGGTCCCAGGTCGACGGGCACGTGCACCTTCCGCCGACCACTGGCGACAACATCGATGTACTGTGGAGACCTCACGCCCCACGTGTTGAGCAATTCGGCGGTACGTCCACCCGGCCTCCCGCATGCCCACTATACGCCCTGGCTCAAAGTCCGTCAACTGCACATACGGTTCACGTCTACGCTGTCGCGGCATGCTACCAGTGTTAAAGACTGCGATGGAGCTCCGTATGCCACGGCAAACTGGCTGACACTGACGGCGGCGGTGCACAAATGCTGCGCAGCTAGCGCCATTCGACGGCCAACACCGCGGTTCCTGGTGTGTCCGCTGTGCCGTGCGTGTGATCATTGCTTGTACAGCCCTGTCGCAGTGTCCGGAGCAAGTATGGTGGGTCTGACACACCGGTGTCAATGTGTTCTTTTTTCCATTTTCAGGAGTGTATTTGTAATGCTAATGTATTTTTACTTCGCTTAATATTATTTACTAAAAGGAAACGATTTTATTTTGAGATGTTTGCTACCAGTTGTGTTACTGAAATTTAGTTTTTCAAGTTCTGGAGGCTATTTGTTAATGTTATTCTTGGATTTTGGTTTTTTAAAAATAAATTCATTAATCCTTTTAAAAACTTTAATAAATTCATTATAGCTCAGTGCCTTTCCACTCAACAGCAGCACCCTACCGCATTTCAGTTTTACATAAAAGTTACTCCCCTGTTAATCTGGGTGTCACCGTATTTTTGGGTCTTGGGGCGCATAACCACAGGTTTCTTAGAAAAGAAGGGACGTGGTGAGCGGCGTATTGGACTTGCCGTAAGTAATTTCGAGGCTTTTCGTCCAGACCACATTATCCGATGCGTGGTGGTTTCATATTAAGCAGCTTCAACTGCTTTCTTTGCTTTTAACCAGCTCCCTTGTAGGTAAACCTGAATTATTTGTTGTATTTTAATCAAACACGTTATATAGATGTTTATTGCCTGCCTGTTTGGAGATTATTTTTCTATCAAGTTATAGTCGTAAAAGAGTATTATTTTTGGGTATTCTTCAGTTATCCACTTAGACCTTAATAACCTTTGACAACATAGTTTTATCGGTTATCAGTAACTGTTCTCAAATTGTCTTATCTAATTATTTATGATTCTCTCGCAATATGGCTAGGTCCTGTTGACATAATTGGCAAAATTACGTTTCCTGAGGAGTATCAATAAAAATCTTAATACGAATGATGTTCAATCCTTATTTTCCCTGGTCCTTCCATTCACAGGCAACCTTACGCTAGTAGTGTGTACCGGTATGTGAGACATATTTGATATGTGCATATGCGGACAAAGCCACGCTTAAAAACTTCATCCTAAGTCCCAGGAAAGATTCCGACGAAATTTGGTATATATATATATTGGTTGCGATCTTCAAAGAAACACTATGGTGGTAAAAACCATCGGCTTTTTACTAGGGTGGGAGCGCTAAGAAAAGGGGTAGGAGCGCATTAACCGATAAAGAAGGGAAGAAGATGGACAAATCTAGGGGGGGGGAGGAGGAGATGGACAGAGAGGGTGAATGGGAAATGAACAGGGAGACAGAGGGAAAAGGATGGGGGCTGGGTAAGAAAAGACCAGGTGACGGACGGAGAAAGAGAGGAGGAAGAAACTTTCGATTTAGCTAAGCTACAGTCATGCCCTATTTTTTGAAGTGATTTTATTTTGACGGTATATTACAGTCTTTTTCTTCCATACTATCTATATTTCGTCTTTTACGCCAATATAGAATAGCACGGTACTGGATAATTGCATGGAAGCCGAAATCTACACAGTTCAGAAGAAAAACACAGCTATATACAGTGGCGGTTCTATACTTCCAAATGAAGAGGAGAAAGAAATGGGCAGAAAGAATGTGGACCAGGAGCTCGATAGAGACAGAGATAGAGGCAGGAATGTGCGTAGAATGGGAAGAGGAGGAGATGGACAGAGACAGTAGAGAGGCTGTAAGGTGTCAGGCATATCCAACACCTTCCATGAAAACCCTAACATGATAAGCAAATCCAGTAGTATGTCACATAGCTCGGAATAAATCGTGACATTAAATTAACCAAAGTAATACGAGTAACGAGTGAGCAAATGGAATACCACAGACTAACACAAGAATGCCTAAATGCATGTCATACCCTGCCACCGTGAGACAGACGCAGTTCTGAGGGGAGAATCGAGAACAGAAGCCGAGAGCAGAACCGCGTTAAGCTAGAAGGCCCTACGATAAGGGACGGACACCCACGTCGCCAGCTAACCGCTAGGACCACCCCCAACCCATGTTTAAAGCTAGAGCCCTCCAGAAGAACAGTATAGACCTTACGATTACACTAAAAGGGCCACCCCAGCCGCAAGTTTTAGCGTGAGACTTTTTCGCGTCTCCATTTCGTCAGGACCACCCCCCAGCACATGTTACAAGATAGAGCCCTCCAGAAGAACAGTATAGATCTTACGATAACACTAAAAGGACCACACCAGCTGCAAGTTTTAGTGTGAGACTTATTCGCGTCTCTGTTACGTTGCAAACTTTAAAAACATTGCCCCACCACGATAAGTATAACGTTTCTCATTGGATAGACAGAATTTTTGTAGGCGGAGCTTAAGGTTAACATCGAGACCCTGATTGGTCAGATGAAAACACAGCCAGATAGTTTTTTAAACCAACTTCGGCAAATTGTATTAAGGAGAAGTTAGGAGAGAGTTGCTTACGAGACGGCGAGGTGTGTGGAGCTGTGCTGACCGCTGCCCCCTGACGAACACCGACAAGGTAATGAACGCACGCGATGCCGCATAACAGCGCATAAAGCTTCACTCAGAACTGCAGAAGTCTCATCTGTTACACCCCCTTTTTGCGTAATACTAGTGTCGATCGTCAATTAAAGCTCATGGTGTTCACATTTGCCACTTGAAGTAAAAATCTGAAACGCGATGATTTTTCTGTTATATAGTTATTGAGAAGCCACATCAGCCATTGCAATGTACGACAAGTTAGATAAGTAATTAAAGATAATTGAGTGTCACTGTAGACCAATTTAGAAGTTTTCTCTCTTGTGAAACTTAATTTAAACCTATATTATAGATGTGATATGGCATAGGTCATCCTTCGATCCATTGTAGAACTTGGAAACCCACTAAGGGAACAATCGCTCACATTTTTGTTGAACGCAATTGGTTTCTATCATCCTGTATTAAAACATTCCTTTTTATCAATAGTGCAATTTACAAACAATGTTTTGTGAGTAGAATAAAATTTCCAATGGTAAACTTAACTGCTTTTTCGACATTTTACCAACTAACTAAAAATAGGAAAGCCTTGAGCCCCTTCAACTAAATTTAGTTAGTATTAAGATTCTTTTACAGGGAGTGGAGTGGAGCTGATGCTGAAATCATTAAGTATTTGGTTATATCATCGCTAGTCTCACTGAACTCTTCTGAACTCTACATGTCATGTGTGGTCTGACGTCTCCTTACCAGCAACAGGTCCCAGGTTCAAACTAGTCAATTCCCTAAAAAACACACTCAGAATGTCGTTGTGCGAAAGTGGTAAGTAGATACGATATAGAACAACAGACACCATGCAGAATGTTAGAAAATGGCGACCCTGCCAGGATGGTAAAATACCATGATTGAAGGTCGACCACATGTTTAACTAGGTCAGAAAAATATCCTGTTAAAAAATTTTCGTAATAAAAAAAATTTTGAAAGGCATAAATAGATGAAAACAGTAGCTGCAGCGATAGATAGGGGAGACATTCTAGCAGAGACAATAGCATAATTAACTTATGAATTTAAAAAATTGTTAGAATTAAGTTTTCTCCTCAATGCAAGCGTACAGGTGGCGGATACTTCGTTGACAAGTTGGTTCTGACCCAATAAGTAAGTGAATGGATTGTCAGTCTTGGGTATAGTAAGTGTCAAGTCGTGTGAACAAAAAGTTTATGAAACGCGTGAGATCGTATGAGCGCATGCTGACTCGAAGTAGGGCGCGTGAATTGCTTTTAAAACAGATAATAAGGGATTCGGAAAGATTAGCAATGGCAGATCGAGACCTTGACCGAATTAAGGTAGATACCCAGCATGAAAATGGACAGAGAATAGAGGAGAGTACAACTGACGATGCAGTATCGCGAGAAATAGGACATATAACGCACCGTAACGAGGTTCAAATGGCTCTGAGCACTATGGGACTTAACATCTATGGTCATCAGTCCCCTAGAACTTAGAACTACTTAAACCTAACTAACCTAAGGACATCACACAACACCCAGCCATCACGAGGCAGAGAAAATCCCTGACCCCGCCGGGAATCGAACCCGGGAACCCGGGCGTGGGAAGCGAGAACGCTACCGCACGACCACGAGATTCGGGCCCGTAACGAGGATAATGTACTTCAAGGCATAGAAAACATAAGTCCGCATACGACAGAGGAGCAGGAAAGTAGAGAGACAGTCGATGAGGATTCTAACTTGCGTCTTGAATACGTAAAACCCATAGTACAAGTAATCAGAGCTCCCTCACCACAGAGTACAAGGAATGCGAGCAGAAACGTGTCACAGCACAGTTCAATGCAATCGGTTGCGAACCAACACTTGGACGAAAACACAGAGCGTAGGACGTCGGAAGAAAACGCAATAGGACCCACCAATCTGGCAGAATTATTACAACAAATTACGGAAACCATGACAAGGCAAAATAAAGCAATAGCGGACCAAATTCAAATTCAGAATGCAGAAACCAAGAGACAAATGCGTGCGATTAAAGAACAAAACAAAAAAATTCAGTTACACCTAAGTCATATTGAAGACGAGGTAAAAGAATCTCGAGAAGTGATAGGAAACTTAATAACAGGTCGCAATCAATTGAGAACAGACGTTGACAAGGTACAAGCGGACGTACAAACATTGCGTAATGACATTCAGGACGAGATCAAAACATTACGTAACAACACCCAGGGAGAAGTCAAGAAGCTAGAGAAACAGGTAAACGAAATTACTAGACAAGCAGCAGGTACAGCGCGTGAAGTTGTTGAAAACAGTGTGTTACACAAACGTATCACAAAAGCGTCGCTGAAAAGATATGAAAACCGCGTAGTCAAAATAGAAGCGCAAACGAAGCGACAATTTCAGAAATTGCGAACAGAGTTGTTGCAAACCATTGAGGAGCGTAGTGAACAGGATCGAACAAGCACAGAGTGTGCAACCACATCCGTATCTGTAACAGCACCGGAAAAACAAGCAATTAACGAAGATATTACGCATTTGCGATTCCAATCACAGGCAGAAAGTAACATACGTAAGATCAGACAGCCTGCACAGCAACAAACACGTTTCGAAATTCTTGATGAGCAAACGGCACAACAAACACATGCGGAACCACAAATGTATGTTTCAAGACAGTTTGGATCGTGCAGTGAAGCAGCAAGGTTAGCCAGACAAGATACCGAACGAATACCTCACAATGGAAAGCAAGGTCGCGAAGAGTACAGTGCAATGCATTCAGCTACACGTTCACAACCGATGGAAGAAGATTATTGCGTACCACTCCAACGATACTACGCAAGGTTAGACGAAAGTTACAGTGGACAATATCCAATGGATCTACCACAACCGGAAAGAACGACGGGAGAAATGATCAGAAACAAAAGTGGCGAAGAATCGCGAATTTCAATTGGAACTATGTCGAAGTACGACAACGATCATTTCCTCACAGTCAGATAACTTCAACACTTTCGAGAAGGAAACTCATTACATCCACCAACTTTTATTGATCACTTCCGAGTTGGATTACCGGAACACTGGACGCTAGCACACAAATTAGAATTTATATGTGCACACATGTCAGGAACAGTCGCAGAAACCATGCAGAATGTTGCAGCGACATGCCGATCGTACGAAGATTTCAGAGAGAAGTTTCTCTCACGATATTGGTCCAGCGAAGCACAGAACAGAGTGAAGTACGAATTATTACAGAACCCATATTTTGAAAATTCAGGAGAGACGAGTCCCGTGGAATTTTTCGAAGTAATGGCAAAGAAAAATCAATGCTTAGATGTACCATACAGTGACGGAGAGTTGATTAAATTATGCGCGATGAAGCTACCATTGAAATACCAGCAATCATTAGTAGATCGCGGAGGCAATGACGGCGAAGCATTTAGCGGTATTCTAAAGGAACTAGATTTCATATTTTCGGAAGATGACGCAAGAAAAAGACGAAGCGCACGTGAAAACGAAAGCAAAAACCAGTGGAATCCACAAGACACAGTACGAAGAAACAATAATTACGAACCATGTGATAACTTCGCACCAAGAAACGACAATGGATTTCAACAATGAACCGGTTATGAAATTAGAAGAGAATATGGCAATAACTATAATTCACCCAGGAACGGCAACAACTATTACAGAGGGAATAACGACAACCGGAACGGGTACTGGAGAACCAATAGACAGACAAATTATCAACAGAGAAACCACTATCAACAAGCTGAACTAGAAAAGAGAATACAGATAGAAGAGGTGGAGGTAAGACCACCAACCCCGGTCGAATTGACAGCTAAGCGCCCATGCCAAAGAGAATGACGCACCGACCCAGGACAATTGCAGCCCCTTGAACAGAGAAGCAAAAATCTTACCACGAGAAGAGAAGAAGGAAGAAACAAGTCCGCAGGGACCAAAAGAAAACGAAGACAGGAAAATAACAATATCGTGTTATGACGATATTAATTGGGAGAATACCGACGAGGAAGATGAATTACCAGAGGCATGCACAACGAATGTAGGAGGAATGGACGAAGTAATGAGTATAGCAGAGCTATTTGAGATGGAAAACAGGGAAAGCGAATTCAATGAGGATAATGCGCAGTCGACAGAAGTTGAAAAAAAAGATACGAGTAGGCACACAACCCAACGTATATAATGAAGTAAGTTATGAAGCGATAATTAGAGCATTTAGATGCGATTATGTGGAAGTAGCGACGAAGAAAGAGAAGTTAGACGAGGATGAGAAAAAGGTAGAGGATGTTGAAGAAAGCGTAAATACAGGAAGAAATAGAGAAGAGGAAATAAAAGAGAGAGAAGTAGCAGTCGAAGCTTATCCTATAGGAAGTTCGAGTTCGCAAAGGAAATTCCTAAAAATACTCATGTATGATTCAGTGGAGGATTCGTTGATGCAAGAAGAAGAAGAACAGAACCAACCCTTTCAAATTCAACCAATTGAAAAGGCGATGGTAAAGCATATCCAAGTCAATATTGTAATTGATAGCGGAAGTGAACTGACTGCGATCTCAGAAAATTTATTCATGCAGTGTAATGCCAATGAGGAATTGCCAGTTCTGAAAACACGTAAGATTAAAGTAGGAGGTCCTATTAGAAACAATTCTGCGGAAGTTACGAGACAAACAAGGTTAACTCTTTCGTGTCAAGGTCAAAAGATCGAAGCCAACTTCGTGATTATACCTAAACTAACTGTAGATTTGATTATAGGTGTAGATTTTTTGAATGAGAGACGTGCGATAGTAAATATGGGGAAAGGTAGCGTAACATTCGGGAATGTCACACTTCTCTTTGAGCAAAAGCTAAAATTAGAAGATATACCGGTTATAAACAAACATTTAAGAATGATACGAGATAAAGAGGATGAAGAATTAGAATGGTATGCACAAAAGGGGGAATCGCCTCAACTCATGTTAGAAGTCCATAAAGAAATCGACGAAATATTGCAAGAAGTTCAAGGTATATCGGAACACAGTAAAAGAGAATTAGAGGGTATTATACGTGATAAAGCAGAGGTATTTTTACCTAAGACTGGCAGTATTAAACCTTTCAGTACAAATTTGAAGTAAAACAGCACAAACCATTTACAGTGCCACCCTATACAATCCCATTAAGCTACTGGAATAAAGTAATCCAGGAGATATCTAAAATGTTAGATGACGATATTATTGAACCAGCTACTTCCACATATAACAGCCCGCTCCATATTGTACAAAAACGAGATGAGAGCATCAGGTTAGTGCTTGATTCCAGACAGATCAACACAATCATAATCACTGAGACAGATCGCCCAGAAAAATTAGAAGAATTGATACAAAACTTCCACGGTGCTAAGATATTTTCATCAATTGATTTACGGAAGTAGTTTCTGGCAAACAGAATTGGCCCCAGAATGTAGAAAATTTACAGCATTTATCGTATTCGGTAGATGTTACCAGTTTAAACGATTGCCGTTTGGTTTAAACATATGATCAGCAGCGTTTATTAGGGGATTTAATACTATACGCAGTCCTGAAATTTTACAAAAAATTACTTGTTATGTTGATGATGTGATTATAGCAGAACCCTCTTGGGAACATCACAACGACACATTAAATCAGTTTTTAAACATCATGAAAGAGCATGGGGTCACAGTAAATATAACAAAATCCAAATTTGGAAGGCGAGAGGTCAAATTTCTAGGACACATAATTTCCGAGAAAGGGGTGATGCCCGACCCAGAAAAACTAACGGCAATCAAAGAATTCTGTACTCCATGTAATAAGAAAACTCTCAGAGGCTTTCTAGGTCTCACCGGATTCTATAAAAAATTTATTTGGATCGACTCTCTCGCAACACCACGCTTATGTGCATTGACTGAAAAAAACACGCCATCGGTATGGGATCAACAAGCCAATGAAGAATTTTTAAAAGTGAAAAAGGCACTAACAACAGCACTGATTTTAGCACATCCTGATCTAACACAAAATTTTTGTATGGCCAGTGATAGCGCGAAAACAGGTTTAGGAGTTGTTTTATTCCAAGAATACGAACAGGCAGGGCTAAGATCATTTAGAAAAATTGCATTTGCCAGTCGTGTACTCACAAAAAGCGAGAAAAACTATTCAGTCACGGAGCTGGAAGCATTGGCGATTGAATGGGGCTTCCAACGTTCTCGATACTTCCTATTCGGAAGAAAAACAAAAGTATACATTGACCACAAAGCATTAGAATTTCTGTTATCCGCCAATCTAACTCATGGGAGGTTAGCCAGATGGATGTTAATACTAAAAGAATTTGACTTCACTATTACACACACACCAGGACCAGAGAATGTATTAGCAGATGCTTTATCACGATGTCCACAGGGTGCATCCAATAACATAGGTTTGGAAGCAGCAGAAGACCAGTTTACAATGTACTATATGAAACAAGTACCTTTCGAAAACTACATTACGACAGCATTGAAGAACATAGGCAAAGAACAGGACAAGGATCCCGAAATAATAGGAATCAAACACAAGTGGAGAAGTAAGAATTTTCCTGACATTCGACAGCACTATCTCGTAAAAAACAATGTTTTGTTTTTTAGACGAAATGTTGTAACGAATGAATAGTTAATTTATATCCCAGAGGAACAAATTAATAAGTACATATGTTATACACATTTAAGTAATGGCCACTTTGGACCAAAGAAGTGCTTTTTAAAAATAAAACAAACAAGCCATTTTCCCAATATGGAAAGACGAATTAGAACAGTATTAGTCAAATGCAAAAAATGTATGAGGGCTAAACACGTCACTTTCCAAACCAAGCCACCTACGTTTCCAATAATCCCTAAAGGTTAAAGCAAACTGCTGCAACAGATTTGCTGGGGCCCCTCCCACGCACAAGAAATGGATATATTATCATATTTGTCGTTTTGGAACATACTTCTAAATATGTTATCTTGACACCATTAAAACAGGCAACAGGTCTTAATATAAGTAAAGGATTTAGACAAGATTTTCTCTGACAAGTACGTCGAGTGGAACAAATTATTTCGGATAATGGCCCACAATACAAATCAGTGCAACGGCAGAACACGTTAAAAAAACACAAAATAAAACCCATCTACATATCTAAGTACAAACCTAGCGTAAATCCAGCAGAACGATCTATGAAGGACATAGGGACTTTATGCCGATTATATGCAGGCAAAAGACACAACAATTGGAATATATACCTTAAAGATTTTCAAGAAGTAATAAATGAAATGCCACATAGCACTACACTACTACCTCCAGTTACTGTACTTAAAAATATTGAACCCCCAAACATAACCAGAGAAAATGTTAGATTTCCTATTGTACCATGTAGGCAGCAGAAACAAGTCATAGCAACAGCACTCTCCAACATCAGAAAGGCAGCCATTAAAAGATAATAAAGAAGAGATAGAACATCAATTAAAAGAACATTCTCAGTAGGCCAGAAAGTATTTGTAAAAACACACCATCTCTCTAACAAACAGAAACACAAAATACATAAGTTTTATGCTGCATACAAAGGACCCATCATAATTAGTCGAATTGCTCATGATAATGCTGTGGAACTAATGAACCCAAAAACAGGCAGAACCTTAGGACTTCTCCATGGGAGCCATATCAAAAAGTTTGAACATTAATTATATTACTGGTAAATAATCAGCACAATATTTCAAGATTATGTTGCAGATACGATCGTCAGGAGAAAAGAGAATGAAGAGAGAGGAAGGTGCAGAAAAGAAAGTAGTTTCAATAAAAACAAAACAAAAATAAAACTAATAATACCATAGATTAAGGTGAAGGGATAAAGTGTAGATAGTCTAACAGCATGAAATACTAAAATGCTATACACCACGACACTACACAAAAATAAAAAAACGAATTGGAGGATTATTGTAGACGTTAAGACTCAAAATATCTTACAATTGTAACGTAGAAAGGGTGCTGAAATTTGTAAAGCTTTAAGATGGCGTAAAACAATGTAGGTACTAGACATATGTTAGATGATTATAAGCAAAAATTTTTGTAAGAACCATTGTAAAAACTCCAGCAAGGACGAGATCCAACGACCCACAACTTGCAACGCGAGAAGTATCTAGAAAGGAAACGATGTAATTAGCAAGACACGATTCCTACAAGGCAGAAGCGTCGAGAGAAGGGAAAGGGCGGCGAGACCAATAGAAGGCCCTTGTAGCCGAAGTGGGCAGTAAATAATTCGGCTGCCAAGCTGAACCACAGGGTGGCGGAACCCTGCTGGGACAGAACATGAAACCACACAGTGGCAGAACCCTGCAGAGACACGACAGGACACCAGAGGCCAGAAGGGTCTCTGAACGCCCCAACTCAGCGAAGCGAGCAAAAAACGGCTCTACAAGAAGACCGCTTGGGCAAGCCACCACTGACAAAAAAAAAAAAAAAAAAAAAAAAAATATGTGTAAAAGTCACATACTGATATTAAACAGCACACTGACGCACGAAACTGAAGTAAACTTCCACAAAGTAAAAATGACACCCACAAACAATTTATCAAACTGTTACTGAGAGGAGAACTTCAAAGCGACTAGTTATCAATAAATATTTCCATATCCTGCCCAGAGAAGAACCAAAAAGCAAGTAAGAAGCAGAGAAAAAGCAGGAAGAACAGAAGTTGAAGATTTGCAAGATTGAGACCAAGAAAGAAGATGGGTGAAGAGTAGATGACATACCTTCCCAAATCCCTATCCTATTGTAAACTAGTCGTCTGCGAAGTATTACAACGAAAAACGACCGCTTTCAGCGACACATAATGATGACTTTCACGCATACAAAGCCAGTAAACCACGAGATTCTGCACTCACACCTCCATTCCACTGTGGGACCTCCACAACAGCAACACACACTTGCAAAGCCAACAAGGAACGACGAACGAAGCTGTACATCAAATACTTGCCCACATCCATCTCGCTCATGTCCATCACTTTCGTGCAAAAAACATTCGCCATTGTGTGAATGTGTGAAATCAAATTATGTGATGTAGGAATTGTGCAAAAGAAATGTGTGAAAAACTAAATAATCTAAGCACACCAGACAGCTAATAAACTACAAAGTAACAGTCATTGTCTATGGACTTAAGTAAAAAATAGACTATCGATAAAAATAAGTCATTAGTTCTGAAATGGACAGTAGATAAAGAACAAAAGTAAGGCATAATAAACACTATAACTACATGCCACTTATTTTCTCCTCATAAAAATAAAAGAGTAACTATATCTTACTTATTTTCTCCTTATAAACACAAAGAATGAACAATTATCTTGTTGGATGTTTTCCCTTTTTTTTAACATTTGCACCATTTGTTAGGATAATATCTCAATACTTGTGTATGTATATTTCTTTGTCAAAGCGATTCTTGAAAATAATTCTTATTTGTTAGTGTAACAATGTCGAAATGAGTGTCTTGAAACAAAAACATTTTACTTGTACATGATATTTAGAAAATGTGTTAGGAATAGATTTTACTTAATTACTACATTTATAAAAGGAATATTTCTAAGAAGATCGTTTTGAAAGCATCCTCACTTTCGATAACAAACTTCTTAAGAAACAAACTTCACAATTAAATACAGAAAGAAAATAATTAAAAAATAATAATTAGAATAAAAATATTCTTCCCTTGCCAATATAAACGTATTTTTGATAATAATGTAGAAGAATATAAAAATATAAATTAGTAATACAAACTAGCACAGAACAGAATAATGTGGCTGAACAGTAGGCAACAAAACTTAGATAACGGAATAATTTTTGACTGGCTTAGACAACGATTCAATCATTGCCTAACTTCAGTACAAAAATTAAGTTCAAAGGGTGGCGATATGTGAGGTGTCAGGCAAATCCAACACCTTCCATGAAAACCCTGACACAATAAGCAAATCCTGTAGTATGTCACATAGCTCCGAATAAATCGTGATATTAAATTAACCAAATTAATACGATTAACGAGTGAGCAAATGGAATACCACAGACTAACACAAGAATGCCTAAATGCATGTCATACCTTCCCACCATGAGACAGACACAGTTCCGAGGGGAGAAACGAGAACAGAAGCCGAGAGCAGAACCGCGTTAAGCTAGAAGGCCCTACGATAAGGAACAGACACCCACGTCGCCAGCTAACCGCTACGACCACCCCCCAACCCATGTTAAAAGGTTGAGCCCTCCAGAAGAACAGTATAGATCTTACGATAACACTAAAAGGGCCACCCCAGCCGCAAGTTTCAGCGTGAGACTTTTTCGCGTCTCTATTTCGTCAGGACCACCCCCCAGCCCATGTTAAAAGATAGATCCCTCCAGAAGAAAAGTATAGATCTTACGATAATACTAAAAGAACCACACCAGCTGCAAGTTTTAGCGTGAGACTTTTTCGCGTCTCTGTTATGTTGCAAACTTTAAAAACATTGCCCCACCACGAAAAGCATAACGTTTCTCACTGGATAAGCAGAATATTTGTAGCCGGAGCTTAAGGTTAACATTGAGACCCTGATTGGTCAGATGAAAACACAGCCAGATAGTTTTATTAAACCAACTTCGGTAAATTGTAGTAAGGAGAAGTTAGGAGATACACTGCTGGAAATTGAAATAAGAACACCGTGAATTCATTGTCCCAGGAAGGGGAAACTTTATTGACACATTCCTGGGGTCAGATACATCACATGATCACACGGACAGAACCACAGGCACATAGACACAGGCAACAGAGCATGCACAATGTCGGCACTAGTACAGTGTATATCCACCTTTCGCAGCAATGCAGGCTGCTATTCTCCCATGGAGACGATCGTAGAGATGCTGGATGTAGTCCTGTGGAACGGCTTGCCATGCCATTTCCACCTGGCGCCTCAGTTGGACCAGCGTTCGTGCTGGACGTGCAGACCGCGTGAGACGACGCATCATCCAGTCCCAAACATGCTCAATGGGGGACAGATCCGGAGATCTTGCTGGCCAGGGTAGTTGACTTACACCTTCTAGAGCACGTGGGGTGGCACGGGATACATGCGGACGTGCATTGTCCTGTTGGAACAGCAAGTTCCCTTTCCAGTCTAGGAATGGTAGAACGATGGGTTCGATGACGGTTTGGATGTACCGTGCACTATTCAGTGTCCCCTCGACGATCACCAGTGCTGTACGGCCAGTGTAGGAGATCGCTCCCCACACCATGATGCCGGGTGTTGGCCCTGTGTGCCTCGGTCGTATGCAGTCCTGATTGTGGCGCTCACCTGCACGGCGCCAAACACGCATACGACCATCATTGGCACCAAGGCAGAAGCGACTCTCATCGCTGAAGACGACACGTCTCCATTCGTCCCTCCATTCACGCCTGTCGCGACACCACTGGAGGCGGGCTGCACGATGTTGGGGCGTGAGCGGAAGACGGCCTAACGGTGTGCGGCACCGTAGCCCAGCTTCATGGAGACGGTTGCGAATGGTCCTCGCCGATACCCCAGGAGCAAGAGTGTCCCTAATTTGCTGGGAAGTGGCGGTGCGGTCCCCTACGGCACTGCGTAGGATCCTACGGTCTTGGCGTGCATCCGTACGTCGCTGCCGTCCGGTCCCAGGTAGACGGGCACGTGCATCTTCCGCCGACCACTGGCGACAACATCGATGTACTGTGGAGACCTCACGCCCCACGTGTTGAGCAATTCGGCGGTACGTCCACCCGGCCTCCCGCATGCCCACTATACGCCCTGGCTCAAAGTCCGTCAACTGCACATACGGTTCACGTCTACGCTGTCGCGGCATGCTACCAGTGTTAAAGACTGCGATGGAGCTCCGTATGCCACGGCAAACTGGCTGACACTGACGGCGGCGGTGCACAAATGCTGCGCAGCTAGCGCCATTCGACGGCCAACACCGCGGTTCCTGGTGTGTCCGCTGTGCCGTGCGTGTGATCATTGCTTGTACAGCCCTCTCGCAGTGTCCGGAGCAAGTATGGTGGGTCTGACACACCGGTGTCAATGTGTTCTTTTTTCCATTTCCAGGAGTGTAGTTGCTTCCGAGCCGGCGAGGTGAGTGGAGCTGTGCTGCCTGCCGCCCCCTGACGAATACCGACAAGGTAATGAACGCACGCGATGCCACATAACAGTGCAAAAAGCTTCACTCAAAACTGCAGAAGTCTCATCTGTTGCGTAATACTAGTGTCGATCGTCAATTACAGCTCATGATATTCACATTTGCCACTTGAAGTAAAAGTCTGAAATACGATGATTTTTCAGTTATATAGTTATTGAGAAGCCACATCAGCCATTGTAATTTGCGACAAATTAGCTAAGTAATTAAAGATAATTGAGGGTCACTGTAGACCATTATGATAGTTTTCTCTCTTGTGAAACTTAATTTAAACCTAGATTATAGATGTGATATGGCATAGGTCATCCTTCGATCCATTGTAGAACTTGAAAACCTACTCAGGGAATATTCGTTCTCATTTTTGTTGAACGCAGTTGGTTTTTATCATTCTGTATTAAAACATTTCCGTTTATCAATAGTGCAATTTATAAACAATGGATTGCGAGTAGAATAAAATTTCCAATGGTAAACTTAACTGCTTTTTCGACGTTATTTTACCAGCTAACTCAAAATAGGAAAGCCTTGAACCCCTTCAGCTAAATTTAGTTAGTATTAAGATTCTTTTACAGAGAGTGCAGTGGAGCTGACGCTGAAATCATTAAGTATTTGGTTATATCATCGCTAGTCTCACTGAACTCTTCTGAACTCTACATGTCATGTGTGTTCTGACGTCTCCTTACCAGCAACAGGTCCCAGGTTCAAACTAGTCAATTCCCTAAAAAACACACTCAGAGCGTCGTTGCGCTAAAGTGGTAGGGAGACACGATATAGAACAAAAGACACCACACAGAATGTTAGAAGGCAGAGATGGAGAGGAAAAGCAAGGAGGAGAAGACAGACAGATAATGGAAGGAGAAACAAATAAACAGTTAGAGGAGGAGGAGGAAATGGACAAGGTGAGGGGTGTGAGGAGATGGGCAAGGAGAGTGGTGATGAGGAGATGACAGAGAGGGCGGACATAGAGCAGGAGGAGGAGCTGGACAAAGAGAGGAGGAGAAGGAGATGATGTTGTTATGTGTTTTGCAAGTTCTTCACGAGTTGGGCGAGAGATAGCTGCTCAAGCCTGATACACTCTTCGACAGAGGTCTTGGGGAAGTCGTCCAGTGTGTGAGGAGGATTCCTCATACGCCAAACCAACTAGTTCATCTGCTTCAGGGAAGGAGATACGACAGGCCGTACCATTTGGTTTATTCACGCCTACTGAATCAACGTGCTCACGAGGTGATTGTGAATTATCTTTTGAGAGAAGACGATTTCGCCGAAACGTCTAAATGTTCATTATGAAGCTAGACAGCTCCCTCTACGATGCCGAGACCATCAGACACCCGAGTGCGACATCAGACCATAAAGACTGTTTTCCCTCCCTGCTGGCCCATTCGACTTCATGCCCGTGGCACCTCATTGCCTTCTTCCACGATTACCATCAGTCCTGCACACGCTGGTGAGGAGATATCTACACCACTGATTCAAGTTCTTGTTTAGATGTTATCCTGCCAACCTTCTTCACCATCGGTTTTTCTAACGTAGAAATTTCACAATTAATAAAAAACACCGAGTTACCAAAAGTCATGAAATACCCGGTTGTATCGTATTGGACCCATTTGCCCGGGGTCGTGCTGCAACCGTCGCGGCGTGGACTCAACAAGTCGTTGAAACTCCGCTGCTGAGAAATTGAGCAATGCTATCTCTATACCCGTCCACAATTGCGAATGTGTTGCCACTGTAAGATGTTGTGCACGAACTGACCTTCCGATTACGTCCCTTATATATTCTATGGTATTCATGGCAGGCGAACTGGGTGGCCATATTATTAGCTTCAACTGTCCAGAGTGATCTTCAAACCAAACGTGAAAAATTGCGGCTTGGTGATGAAATCTTTGTTTTGGAACATGAAGTCCATGAATGGCTGCAGATGGTCTCCAGGTAGCAGAACATAACTGTTTCCAGTCGACGATCGCTTCAGTTGGTCCAGAGGTACCACGCGATTTCATGTAAATGCAGTGCACATGCAGAGGACTGGTATAGGTAGCATTGCTCAGTACCTCTACAGGGGAGCAAATATGGCAGTGCGTTGTTCACATCTTGGATTCACCGCGTCGTGGAGTCTGTGGCACACTCGAATGCTGCCATCAGCTCTTTCCACCTAAAACCAGGGCTCATCCGACCAGGCCACCGTTTTCCAGTCTAGGCCCCGGGAGGGACAATCAAGAAAGAAATTACCATGACGAAAGATTAATAACCAACGAAACGTAACGTCACACAAGTTGGCGAGTAGACTGTCAGAAGTCTAGCGTGGTAGAAAAGCTGGAAAATCTGAAAATGGAGGCAGACAATGATTTCTAGTCAGATGAGTATGGTATAATGGGAATTGTTGTGAATAGGACGGTAGGGCGGACAGTGAGTCATTGTGAACAGTTCAGTTATAGGATTGTTCTTGTCAGAATCGACAGCAAACCAACACCGACAACAACAGGTGCACATGCCGACGTTGCAAACAGAGGAGGAAGAGATAGAGGAAGTATATGAGGATACTGAACAGGAAATTCTGTAAGCGAACAGAGATGAAAATCTGATAGTCATGGACGATTCGAATGCCGTTGTAAGGGAGGAAGTAAGAGAAAGCGTTATGGGAGATTATGGGCTTGGTCGTAGGAACAAAAGTGGAGAAAGAGTAACAGACTTGTGCTATAAATATCAGATAGTAACAGGGAATACTCTGTTCAATAATCACAACAGGAAGAGGTATACTTGGAAAATGCCGGGAGATACAGGAAGATTTCAGTTGAATTACATCAAGATCACGCAAGTATTCCGAAATCAGACACAGGATTATAGGCCTCACCTTTGAGGAGATATAAAATCAGATCACAATTTAATAATGATTAAGTGTAGCTGGAGCTGATGGAAGCGGGTTACGAAAGAACAAATGAATGAAGAGACAAGTTTGAAGTTTTTGAAACAACAGACACTCCGATAACGAACAGCTTAACATGCAGTTTAATTTAACAGGAGGTCACTTCTAAAATGGGAGATAAAAGAAGTTGGAGGGAAAACCGGAGGTACATTGGAGGTAACTACGAAGAAAGCACGGATAACATAAGAAATAGTTCAGTTGGTAGACGAAAAAAGGAAGTACAAAGACGTTCATCGAAATTCAAGAGTACAGAAATACAAGTCACAAAGGAACGAAACAACCGGAAGTGCAGGGATGCTGAGCCGACATGCCTGCATGAAAAAATGTGAAGAAATCGAAAAAAGCATTGGTTGTCGGAAAGACTGACTCAACGTTTGGAACATTCGAATTAAAAGAGAGGGCTTCACTCTTGCTTCCATTATCAAGCCAACGTAAGAACTGGTGGCTTTCCTAAAGCCAACATATCCTCATCTGACACATCCTCAGTTTCCTTTTCCGTTCTTCTTGTCAGCAATTTGGATGCTTGAGCTGTTACGCTAATTGTGCAATCATTTTCACACTTGCCGACTTTTGTTGTCTGGGGAACTGTGTGGATGATATTAATTTTCAGAAAGTCTGATGGTAAGACGCCAGTGTCATACAGTCTACATAGCTGGCCGGAGTGGCCGAGCGTTTCTAGGAGCTTCAGTCTGGAACCGCGCGACCACTACGGTCGCTGGTTCGAATCCTGCCTCGGGCATGGATGTGTGTGATGTTCTTAGGATAGTTAGGTTTAAGTAGTTCTAAGTTCTAGGGGACTGAGGACCTCAGAAGTTAAGTCCCATAGTGCTCAGGGCCATTTGAACCATTTGAATTGTTGCCCTGAGTAGAAAATATTGTCACAGGAGAATAATTTGTGTCGGATCACATCAAACCAGTGTGAAGACTAACGACGACGGAAAAAAGAAAAGTGGTCCACTGCAGGTGATGTGCTATCAGCAATGGTAAATCACGTTGGTCGTCTCATACCTTACCTCATTAACACCAAAATTCACCGTGTTAGTCGTACGTCCCACATTGTTTTCTGCATATATTTCTTCCGTCTGTAAGTGTAGGCCCTCTGGCACTGCTTTGTCCTAGGAGAGACGTAATGCCTTAAATCTGTTATTCTCGGCACACTCTTGACTCTGTGGTTCCTGGAATATTGAATTCCGTAACGATTTAGAAATGGAATGTTAATTCCTGTCTGGCGGTCATAATCTCGTCGGAAACCTTTTCACATGGATCACTGCATCCAAATGACAGCCTCGCAATTACACTGCCGTTTCACACCATATAGATACACGATCATCTGTGTATGTGTAAATCGCTATACCAAGACTCTTGCGATATAAATGTATTCAGGCCTATTACGCCGTGGTCGAATATCTTTCACATTAAACCTCAGAGTTTTGTGCCCATCTGCGGCGGACATTTTCTAGAGGGACCGTAGCTTTATTTTCGAATCATACTCGGGGCGCTACTGACTGCAGCAAAATGCTGTTTACGCATGCTCCAGTGCAGTAGCGTGACGTCATATGGCTGGCGCACTCGAGCGCAAGTGGCCGTTGTCGGTTGCCATCGCTATCACCTCATGGTGGAAGATTAGTGCACATCTGCTACAGCCCCAGGATCCAGATTTCATTCGACTTCACTCGTGTTCAACAATTTCCATGGCCTCTCTGTTTAGCCTTTCATGGTATTCTTTTTTGTTTGCCAGTAGTTGAGTCTTATTAAAATCAATGTGGTGGTCTGCCGACTCCAAAGCATATTCTACAACAGCTGGTCTGTAAACCTCTCGCATTATACAGTTGTATTTGTGCCATTCTAGTCGTTTTGGACCGTTCTTTTTGTAGTGTAGTGACCATGTACACATCCCCAACAGCTACACTGAATCCGATAAATTCCTGCTTTTTCCAGCGGTTTACAAGCAGCATTGGCCAATTTTGCATGATCCTGTATCTTACGAATTGGTTTTTAAAGCATCACGAAGTTCGGTGTTCTCTAGAACTCTATTATGCAGTCCGTAACGTCATCGATGAAAGTCAGGACTACCGATTTCACAGGCAACGCTATAAGTTTTGTGCTAACAACTCTAAGCACTCACGTATGCATCACCACATCTCAGCATGATGCGGAGCATGGAAGTGCTTGCCACACGGAAAGTAAGTAAATACGAAAATAGGCTCTAAAACGTCGCAAAAAACTGAATTACATTCTAGAAGACAGGTTAACGCCCAGCAAAAAACTTTCTCATCAACATCTTTTAGTTGCAGATGACAAGCTACCTGTAGTAATTAACACAAAAGTGATCCAGAAAATTCATGCACACCAAATGTAAAGGTATTTACAGAGAGAAACGGTCTGTTGTTTGAACTAAAACTACACATAACTTTATAATCATTTAACAAAAATGTTCACATTGCAGAATGAATAAAAACGTAAACCCACTGATGATGGCACCGTGGTGCCTAAACAAGTTTGGGTACTGAGAAAAACGGTGTTGCGCATAACTGGCGGACCTCACATCCTAAAATTTCTATGCAGTTTTTATCTCAACGGGCTAGTAAGCATTCGTGATTAGTGCGTTGGCGAAGTGTTTTAATTTCAATAAAAAGGATGAGTGCGAACTGAAAGACTTCTGAAGAACATGAGATCTTGTCTTCGACCATGGGGTGATAGCAACAGCGGACGACGGCAACCGAAGCTGGCTAATTGCGCTCGGATCTTCACCGTTACGTGACGTCACGGCACTACGCGGAAACAGGTGTAAATTGATTTTTCCTGCAGTCAGTAGAGAGCTAGAGTGTAAATCGGACAGTCAAAGAAGCTATGATCCCATTGAAAATGTCCTCCGCACATGGGGACGAGACGTTGGGTTTTAATGTGATATCCATTCGACTACGGCATAATCGCCTAGAATATTTTATTAATTGAGTTTATAATTTTGTCCATAGAAGCCAAATTAATCGTTAGGATATGGCTGAATATTACCTCAGTCAACACAGTCATCACTGAGGCTTCCACAAAGTCGCCTACTGCTCGGGGTGTCCACATAACATGCAGACGTCTGTCATCAGCTGGTGGTGTGTGAGGCCGACCACTACGAGGCTGGTTGTCACTTTTTATGTCTCGCTGCTGCAGCTGAAAGCTCAAATAATTACATAATCGGTAACAACTTTCGGATCACGGCACTAGGGAAGGGCGATCTTGATCGGCAGAGCGGGCATAACGATCACTGGAATTTGTGTCTTCCTACAGTTCTGCAATCATACGGCACCTCGAAAGCCTCTGAATTATGCACAGTCATTTGAAAGAGACAGGGTATGTAGTTGTCTCACTGTCACATTTTGTATGGTTTTGACATCCTCTGACTTAAGTTCTCGATTCATATAATTATTACAAATTTACTTAACAAGTTAAAAATGTGTTGAAAGAAGCTTCTAGTTCCGATGTCGACGATTGCTTCATTTTAGCCCGTCGGCAAATAGAATCAAAACATTTCTTTGGAATGGCGTCTAGGCGGACACAATTGCCAGCAAGGGAACAATAAATCCTACCTTAACTAAAACGTTTCCCCGTTTTTATTGCCATTTATATGGTGATATGTTGAATATATTGAATACTTACAACCAGAGGGTGTATGGAGGGTCTCAGCAATTATTAAACTCAAAACAAGAGGAGGAAATTTACGACCATTGCTTGTAGTTGGAGATAAGATTTTCAGCATGACAGTTAAGAGTCATTTCAACTTCTTGAGAGTAATAATCGTACGGATTCGAGTAAGGAAAGCAGAATGGGTGGAAATGAGTGGATTGCTGGTTTCTGGAAAAAAATTTCCAACATCGACATTGTGGTCAAGTGCCCAGAACAAGGAATGTGCACAAATGAACAGTGCACGGCTAGTAGTTATAACGGTAATGACTGTTGGTACGAAAACTTTGCCCAAAACGTTTTGAGATACTTCATTTTAATTCGATAGAAATAATGAATATTTCTTCAAAAACTTAATAGTAATTACATAGTGCAACTATGTGATAATTAAGTGTTTCGTGACAGAATAGTTGTATAAAACATTCTCGGAATTCTTGCCGCATCAGCTTAGGGGAAGGCTTCTAGCTTTCGACGGTTACCTCGATCGTGTTCGTCAGAAGCTACTGACTGTCTAACCTGCTGCTGCTGCCGATCTAAAGCACTGGCGACATCTGCCAGGTGTGGGGGCAGCGAAAGCAGCGTAGCTGCTGTTCCTGCTTTGACCTCAGGATTGAACTGAGTTACCTATCTTTGTGAGCTATCGTCAGGGAGCGTCTCTCACTATGGAGACGCTCTAAGTGGCGTCTTCGACACCGCGGGAGTTAGGCTACTCCCGCAGGAGGTCCGGCCAACGTGTTGTCGGCCTGTGGTGGACCTGGCGGCCCAGCCCACGAATCAGGCGACTTCCAGAATGTTCTGTAGTGTTGTAGGACACTCCGGCGATGTGCAGGAAACGATCCCGCAGTAGCGGGACGCCTGCTTCCACGTGAAGCAGCCTCGTTGGATAGCGAGGCGGCTTGTGGAGGGCAAGGTGCAGCGCCCTGTCTTCGACGCGCTGGAGCGTCGCGATGTGCGTGTCGGCAGCGTTGCCCCACACCACGACAGCGTACTCTAGTACCGGCCGGACCAGGGCCAGGTACAGAGTGAGGCCCTGGCGTGGAGGGAGTGTGGAGGAAGGGTTGAGCAGTGTGTAGAGAGCACGAAGGCGCCCCACTGCTCGCTCCCTGACGTCACGGACGTGAGGCACGCCAGGTGCCGATCGAGCGTCACCTCGCGGTATTTGCCGGTCCGCAACCATGGGATGGGGCCTCCCATGATCGTGACCGGCTGTAGGTCCAAGGCAGCCTCTTTCTGCAGAAGACGATGGCCAGGCTCTTCGCAGCATTAAATTTTAAACGCCATTTAATGGACCAGGCACCCAGGACGTACATCCGAGCTGGAGGCGACGGCGCATCTCGGCCGCCTTCATGCTACGGGTGAACAACGCCGTGTCGTCAGCATAAAGTGCTAACTCCACGCGTGCCACCCGCGGAGCGTCGGCTGTGTAGAGGGAGTACAGCAGGGGACCGAGAACAGACCCGTGCGGCACTCCCGCGCGAATCTGCCTATCGGTGGAGATGCCTCCGTCGGCTCGGGCGTGGAATGTACGTGCTGAGAGATAGGAGCGCAGCAGGACCACGTGTGACGTCGGTATCCCGTGTACAAAAAGTTTATTCACGAGCCCATCAAGCCACACACAGTCGAAGGCCTGGGAGACGTCGAGAAGCACCGCCCTAGGTACTCCCGCGTCTCCAGCGCTCGCATCACCTGCTCCACTAGGCGCAATAGCTGCTGGCTGATCGAATGACCGCTCCGGAACCCGAACTGCTCCTTGGGGATAAGCTGCTGGTCCGTGACGTGCCGTAGCAGCCGCCCCACGTACAGCCTCGGACGGGAGCAAGCTGATCGGCCGGTAATTTGCTGCCTGGCGGGGGTCTTTCCCGCTCTTAGGAACGGCAACCACTTCCACGTGTTTGCATACGGAAGGGAAGGTCCCAGAGCGGAGTATGCAATTGAAGATGTCCGCCAGAGTCTAGTGTACCTCTGGCGGCAGCATCCTCCATAGAAAGTTGGTGACTCCGTCCGAGGCATCCACCTTCTTGGGATTGAGGCGACGGAGCTGCAAATCGACTTTCTCCACCGATATCCCTTCGATCTCGTCGTCGTCGGCCCGAGCAGGAAGGGAAACCGGCAGGCGGTCCTCCACTAGCCGGACGTGGTCGACATCAACCACGCCCTCGGCAGGTTGAAAATTGTCTGCAAACGTTCGGCGAGGACGCTGGCCTTTGCGACGGGCTCGCAGGCAACGTTTGCACCCACTTGGAGAGGCGGAACGCGCCGGTGTCGGCGAAGGAACTGCTTGGCGGCCCGTCATGCGCTGCCGTCCGTCGTCGTGAGGGTGGCTACAAGGCTCGCCCAGTCCCGGTTTCTGTGCTCGTCGATGGCGACCCGAATCTCGCGCCGCGCCCTGTTGAGGCGGCGTTTCGTCTCCGGCAGCCGCGTGAGCTGTTACTCCCGAAAGAGGCGGTTCCTATGTGTAATCGCCTCCAGGATATGCGGCGGGAGTTGGCGCGACATCTCTCGTGGCCGTCCTGGCCGCCTGAGAGTGGTCACCTCTGCGGCTGCGAGTGTGTGGGCACGTGTCTGACCCGGCCGCTCCTTCCACGTCCGGATCAGGCGCTCCCTCAAGGCGGTCTAAGACCTCTGCTCGGAAACGGGCCTCATCGATGCCGCGGAAGTTGCGGCGGGCAGCCGGCAAGGCCGCGCTGATGACATCCGTGTCGAAGACGACCGGGAGGTGGTCAGACGACAGGGCGCATCGGACGGTGGCAGACGTGAAGTGCCCGACACCTTTCAATACAGCGATGGCGAGCACGTCGGACTGGCCTCGGTGGGGAAAGACAGTGTGGTCGTAAGGCCCCAGCACAATCGCGCCATGCCGTTGCGTGGCGCGAAGGAGGCGGCGGCCATTGGCGTTGGTGAAGCGGGAGTTCTATTGCGTGTGTTTGGCGTTGAGGTCGCCCGCAATGAAAATCTTCCCGCGCAACGCCAGTAGAGCATCGAAGTCAGCCTCCTGGAGCAATCCCCTTGGCGGCCTGTAGGCCGCAACGAAGGTGATGACCCCTGCCGTAGTGGTAACAGCCACCCCAGTGGCTTTCACTGACTGTCTAACCTGCTGCTGTGGTGGCCTTATATCGACCATAGACGGCTTCTGATTGGTCCGTAATTACCTAATGCTGTCGCAGATGGTGTCAACGTCTGCACTGCTGGCGCCATCGCTCCGGTAGTAGCGTAAATGTTGCCACGAGTATCCTTCTTCATCTCTGCGTCGAGAGCTCGCTTTTATGCTCTTCACACATATTTTCTTTTCTACAGTATAATTAATTACATAATCTCAGTAAGTGAGATCCTACGAGAAAACTTTTGTTTCATCAAACAGTATTTTGTATTTGTTTATAAAGCTGTATCCAGTAACTGCTGATTTCTCCAATTCTCTGATTTTAATATGCCATTGATGTTCTGCACAGCAGTCGGAAACAGTACGAATGGACTGACCGATGTGATTGCTTCCGCAGTCAGAAGGAACCCTGAGGCGGAGATTGTCCATAACAAGGCGTAGCGTCTCCTCCATCGCCTTAGGAGGTCGGAATGTAGATACTGTACCTTGTCTCCCGAGGACTCTACTTATTTTGTTGGATGTAGCGCCGCAGAAAGGAAGTAATAATCGGTGGCTTCTGTTCATGTCAATGTTCAACATTTTCACGTCCCATGTTCTTAGAGAACACTTAATATCATGTGAACTATAACCGATGTTTCTGAACATGTACTTCAGATGATTAATTTCAGAGACCAAGAGGTCCTCGTCAGAAACTTTTTCGCTCTGTGTACTAACCTACTTAAATCTTCACTTTTCTGGACAGGACGACGAAAACTCTGGGTATAAATCAGTATGCGTCGGCTTGTGGTACACTGAGTGGCCGAGACGTTCATCCGACTTTTGTTGGCAGCCTTCCTTGTTAATCTGTTTCTGCAATAAGTTGGGTACTTGGCTGCTCAGGGCCGGGCGGAGTGGCCTAGCGGTTCTAGGCGCTACAGTCTGGAACTGCGCGACCGCTACGGTCGCAGGTTCGAATCCTGCCCTGGGCATGGATGTGTGTGATGTCCTTAGGATAGTTAGGTTTAAGTAGTTCTAAGTTCTAGGGGACTGATGACCTCAGAAGTTGTCCCATAGTGCTCAGAGCCATTTTTTTGGCTGCTCAGGAGCATATACACTACGCCGCAATACATTAAACATATCGTCAACATACCGATTAAATTAAGATGTAATTCTCTCAACACATTCTATGAAAGTTAAAAGTGGTTCTCCGTATTTTAATACTTTTTACCTGTGTCCTGCCACGTAAGGGCAAAATGGCCACTCCGGTATTTTTTGAATACTTATCGTAGTATTTAGGTGCTTTCCTTTAGGTCAAGGTGGATGAAAATCTTCATGGTGGTAGAAGGACAGTCTGAATGTTCAGTCCATGATTTTGGAGTTTCTAGATGGACTGAAACTTGGGTAAAAGAAACTGAGAAACCTTAGAATGTTCTTTATTCCCGCTGTTTCCCTAGTTGTCGGTTCTGTGAAATAAAATAAATGTCAATTACTGGTTCCTGCCGATTTATCTGTAGATCTGAAGAACTGTACTTCTCATTTTCTGCTGAAAGAAAAAAATTGAGGTGATGGAGAATGATTTAATAAACCAGAAGAAAAGATTAAAACAGGTAACATCTCACAATTTCAAGTTGCTACTGATAATTGCAGACTTCAAATAATTCACTACAGATAAGATACTTTATAACGAGGGAAACGGATTGGCCATTGGATCCAGTTTTTCAGTTACTATAGCTCAGTTGTTCAAATTTTCAAGGGAGAGATTTTAAAACATGGCTTCTCAATAATGGATAAAACTGTTTAGCACAAACTTCTCTTGCTTAGTACCCTGCTACTTGTAGAACACGTTGAAAGCGATATTGATAAAATAGTGAACAAATGTAATTATTTCCTTGAGATATTCAATTTACTGTACCCCATGAAAATAATGACAGAGTTAAGTTGAAGATTAAAGTTCGAAAAGAAAACAATTTAAAGGGCGTTTCTTTTACCTTGAGGCAACTAAATATTTCACACACAAAATAATGTTCTAGGTGAAACGTTAAGATTAGTAATCGGGACATCTATTGTGCTACAACTAGGCACTTCATTAACACCTCTCGTTTGTGGGAAGGGTCAATTTTGTAATTTCAGGATAGGAACACGCCTGTGTTACGGAATATTAGGGTTCTGTCCCAAAATATGCGTTCGCTTAACTCCAAACATTATTTTTCATTTGTGGAAGATGGCACTGAAATCGACCAATATCAAGTGTGCTTGTTTTTGCTGTTAATAATGGACTTACTTTGTTCTACATTTCATTTACGATGTAAACGGTTGACACTGACAGAAACTTACTTTAGTGTTGAAAATTTTACTGTACAGTACAATCTGGTTATCTGCTTCAGTGCTTGGTGAGAAACTACTTTTATCTTGGTTCAGGAACAACGACGCGAATTCAATAGTTATCTGTTCCCATCGGCACGTGTGATCTCAGTGGGTCTCTCTGTCTGTCATGATTGGTGTGCTTGATTTTGATGAAACTCCTTGCCTCTTACCACTGCGGTGGTTGATTTAGGTGAATCCCTTTGCCTCTCTCCACATTATAATTCACAATAAATGCTGAAACTGACCGCCTTCCATTTCGATACTTCTCTTAATTCGTACGCAGAATGCACGCACACAATTTAAAAGCATGTGTATTGGAATGTTTGGGCAGCATTTCTGATACGTTCTATCTGCGGCATCAGCTGTTATCCGGTCGACCACATTTTCAAATACGCGCGCCGGTAGTTACGCCGCCGCGTTTCCTACAGCCGTTACCATGACACGAGAGCGCTGCCATGAACACATACGCCGCTACCAGTGAGACGCAAGCATCCCCTCTCCAGAGCTCCAGCGGCGGGTGTAGTGAAGTTCGACCATTCACGCACTGACTTATTGTGGTTTTGCCAGTTGAATAACATTTACAGACTTTCATAGTGGCCAGCAACTGACATCTTCTGAATAGCCATTGTATTGAGAGTGACAGATTTATATATCTACAAATCCTTTGTATCTGTATATATCGCTACATTCGAGTCTACTTTTAGCAACAGACGCTGCAACTACAGCCACCAAGTTATGTATTACTTTTAGTATTTGATATTAAATGTAGAATAAATTAAAATCTGAATTCGTTTTCATGAACAGCATCTCTTCCCTCCTTATCCACTAAACAACATCGAATCTAAACAAGCCATAACACTATCATGTTCTGTCGAGTAGTTGGTACTCCTGTATACACTTTGACATTATTCTACAAGATAAAATCCGGCGACGCAACGTCGGGTGATTTGACAATGACGTGAATGTAGTAGTTTTCTGTTGCCTCACACCATTGGGGTGCTTGATTTCAGTGAATCTCTTGCCTCATTTCATAATTGTAAGTCACAATGATTTCAAGTTGTATGTATGCAAACCATGCATTTATTAATTAATGTATCGAAATGTCAAGGTCGTCAGTTTGCGCAATTATTGTGAATTAAAATTATGGCGTGAGGAAATGGTACTCACCGAAATCGACCGTCTCTTTCGTGAGAGGCGAGGGGATCGCCAAACTCAAACACCTAATGGTACATGGAAATCGAACACCACAGTAGTGACAGGCAAGGGGACTCGTCGAAATCAAGCAAGGGGACTTGACGAAATCAAGAGTCCCAGTTGTGAAAGGCAAGAAGACTCACTGAACTCCAGCACCCTCATGAGGAGAGGCAAGAGGACTCAGCAGTGTCAAGCATCCCGATGGGAACACAAAACTATTACATCTATATCGTCGTTCCTGGATAGCGATAAACGTAGTTGATCACCAGATATTGAAACAGCTAACTATATTGTAATGTAAAATCATACTTGCATACATGCTCCGAACATAAATATCAACCGTTAGAGCACAAAGGCTTCCATTTACGTGGTAAGTGAAACGTGAAACCAAATACGTCGGTTTTTGTATGTAAAAACAGGCACACGTGATATTTGTCGGTTACAGCGCCATCTACCACGAATGGAAAACAATGGCCTAGGTAAGCTGTACGTGTTTCCGGCCGTAGAACCCGAACGTGCAACAAAACTTAGGGGTTCCGATTTTAAAGTACGCGACTGACGCTGTCCACGCAGGAGGGGTTGTTAAGAGTTCGCTAGTTTTAGCACAGACGGATTCCTTACAACTTTTCACCCAGAGCAACCTTTTCGCACGATGCGTCGTTTTCGAGATATTTACTTGTCTCAAGTTAAAAGAAACATTCTATATATCCATTTAAAGTTTCTGGAATACTGACAACGATCGATGCACATCTAAGCGACGACTTCGCAGTTCACCTTGTTGACTACAAAATGGCGATGTACCACTTGAGATAATGGTGCCACTCACTCAGGTTATACTAGGTAACCAAAATAACGTATTACTATCAAAGAATACTTTTCGATTTTTGAAGAATGGAATCAATGTCGGTTCAGTTATAATATTCTACTCTTATAGCGTAATACTAAGTCGTCTAGTGAGTCTACCTTACTCATGTGTCGAACAGATCGCCATTAGAGTTCCATATAAATTCAGCATATCAGAAAATGCAGTGACGTTCTTGGTATTCCAGTTATAATAATCTAGTATTATCACCGTCGTCCTGAGAGGTATGCTAGTGTACACACATCAGTCAGAGCATTATGACCACCGACCTGCCATCAATATAAACCAGTTCAGGCGATAACAGCATCACTTGTCGATGAATGACTGCTGGTGGGACACAAGCACGGTGCGTGTAGTATCAGTAAGTGTGTTGTCCGTGTGCAGAATGGGGAAGTGCGCGACCAATCTGAGTTTGGTTGAGGGCAGATTGTGATGGTCAAGAGACACGGCACGAGCATTTCCGAAACTATACGACTTGTCGGGTATTCGAGGGGTACTGTGGTGAGTATTGTCAACACGTAGTGAAACGAAGATGAAACTACGTCCAGAAGATATCATGGGGATTGGTCGGCCACACCTCATTACTAATGTCGGACGTCGTAGACTGGCAGACTAGTAAAACAGGACAGGCGACGAACTGTGGTTGAACTAACATCAGACGTCAGTTCTCGGCGTAGTACAGATATGTCTGAACACATAGTACAACGAGTACTCCCCAACGATGGTCCATCCGCAACCGACGACCCACGCATGTGCCAGTGTTAGCACCACGAGCTCGGCCGCTACGACTGAAATGGGCACGTTACCATCGGCACTGGACGTTGCCACAGTGGCAGGGCGTTGCCTGGTCTGATGAATATCGATACCTTGTTCATCATGCCGATGGGAGGGCGCGAATCTGTCGACTTCCTGGGGAATTGGTTCTTTATGCCTGTACTACGGGACGGCAACAAGCTGACGGCGGCTTCATTATGCTCTAGGGAACCTTCACATGGGCATACATGGATCCAGCGGAGGTCATCCAAGGCTCCATGACCGCCAAGGTATATCATACACTGGTTGCACACGACGTACATCTCTTCATGACGATCTTGTTTCCCGACGGCAGTGGCGTTTTTCGACAAGACAATGCACCATGTCACAAGGCCAGGAGTGTTATGCAGTGGTTCGAGGAACACACTGGCGAGTTCCAGATGATATGGTGGTCCCCAGCTCGCCAGATCCGAAGCCGATCGAACACATCTGGAATGTAGTTGAACGTGGCGTCAGAGCTCATCGCCCTTTCTCCAGAATTTTCGGGAATTAGGTGACTCGTGTGTACAAAGGTGTGGCAAACCTACCAAGGCCTCACTGCTTCAATGCTATGAAGCGAAACCGCTGTTATGCGTGCCAAAGGTGGACGTCCTGGTTACTAGGCAGGTGGTCATAATGTTCCGATTGAACAGTGTACATCTCATCAATGTCGCTAAATGTTTTGTACGTTATAGCCACCGCCATCATTTAAAAGTCATATACTTTACATAATATCCCTGTAACAAAAGGCCTAACGGTAATAGGTGTAACATATGAACATTGTAGTGCAATATATTGAATTTTTACACAGAAAGGAATAATATGTCACCATTGCTTCACTCAAATTCTTTCTGTGGGTATCTACTTGAAGTGAAGTGAACTATAAAAATTTTGGATCATTATCTATGAGTCGTTCAGGACTATCGTTAAACAAAGGAAACTGTCATGAGGCAGTAAGTCGTCTTTTTTTCAGTTTGTCTAAAAACTGTGACTTTGACACCTCTTTGCTGCAGTAATGCGAAATATTGTCTGCGAAATGTGAGTGTACCTCCTTTATGGCAGACAGTTAAAGGCAAAGAGAAAAAATGGGGGAAAGATGGATCGGGTGACAGGTACACTTGCAGAGGAATTACATCTACCATTCGTTGCCAAATGTGACTCCACCCACAACTCTCACGTAATGCATAGCTCACCCGTCAGCAAATGTACTCGCGGAATTTACTACCTCCGAAGAGCTCTCGCAGATCCTAAATTTAAGTGAATAATATCGCTTTTTAAAAGAGCCCATTCTCATTTTATTTTCTGTTTTCTCTCAGTCTGTCTTGTTTTATTTACTGCGATAGCTACGCTGACTTTATTACATACGCTTGATATGTGAGAAAGTAGACAACTCACCATTAATGTCATACTGAATAATAAAGTCAGTAGTTTTCTCGGTTTGATAAATTTCGTGGTTACAAGTGGCTGTTTAAAGAAGAACCTAAGTGTGATATGTGTGTGAATACTGTATTATCAACAGCAACCTAAAAAGGAGATGAGACTCAAATTTAAAGTTATGTCGAACATTTTCAGTAGCATATTACGTGCTATTCATGAACTGTGAGACTCTGTGATGAAAATTTGATGAACAAAATACTCTTAAACCAGACTTATGCACTATTAGAGGAATAGGATAAGTAATAATTTTCACTTCTACGTAAGATGGAGAAATTTCGGATGAGGACTATGGGAATAAAGAGGCATGTATTTATCATCTACCACGGAAACTATTCTCAGGGCGAAGTAAGACGTAAAAGTTACGACTGTAGCAGCAAGAAACATAAAGAAAGAATGAATCACTGTACGAAAATTCATTCGATGTTGAGGTGCTATTCCAATACAGTTGAAAAGCATCTGCAATTCTGTTCGAGTTTAGGGGGAGTACCATAAGGGTTGAGGTGTGAGTAGGAATTTGGACTGAGTGAGATGTGCTTGGGTAGTCAGTGGAGTTGTGGAAAGCCCCTGTGCAACAGTGCCTAGTGACCCGGAGACCTGGGTTCTATACCTGGCCTTGGTACAAATTTTCATTTATTCCTACATCGGCAACCATACATTCCGTATAAAACTGAAGACTGTGCACCTGATCAAAATATACCAATTAGAAGGAAACTATCTTGCACCGTGCCCTCTGGCTTGTAACACACACACAACAAAAAGGAAAATGAAGGAACGTTTTATACTTACGAAGGAAACCCTCTTGTCAATTTCATATATGTTTGGAAATTCATGTTAAGGTCATTAAGGTGTACAAGTACAAGAGGTAAAGCTTTGAATACAAGAATACATAAGAAGAATAGTAAGTACATTAAGACGAGATAGGATATATTTTGCTGTGAGAAGATTGTGACAGAGTAACGATAGATGTATGCCAAGACAAAATACATTGCGTAGACGATGTTCCCTCAAAATTATTAAGATCCTTGGGAGAATCAACGATGAAAAAACTCTTTCACTTCGCCTGTAACACATACCAGACTTGCGAGTACCCTCAGACTCAAAAACAATGCAATAATTCCAATTCTGAAAGAACCAGGACCTCTCAGGTCTGAATATTGCCGAACTATTATTTTCATGTCATGGATTGCAAAATACCGACATGAATTATTTGCAGAAGAAAATATGAATCTAGGAACACACGAAGCAATTCTAACACTTCTATTTATCTGAAGTTAAGTTAAAGAAAGGCAAACCTACATTAAAGCATTTGCTAAATTAGAGAAAACATTTTACAAAGCTGATTCGACCACAAACTTTTACAGTAGCACAGGGTGGCTTTGTGGCTCAGTGGTAAAATGCTAACCTACGAATCCAAAGGATCTGGTTCGATTTATGGTTAACTTTTAAGTCTCATTTTTCACATCTTCCTCCTCTACCATTGTTTGCGGATATGAAAAATGCCACGTTGGAATCAACAGTATTCTGAAAGTCCCCCATAACTGGCTTGGTAAGTCAGTTCAGGGGTCGGAGAAGGCGACGGCATTCCACGTCCAATAGGAAAACACCTAGTGGTCAAACTAATCCTAAGACTGATGACACGTTAAATTAGCAGGGACACGATACAGGGAGTATTGTACAGACACCAGATTGCAGTTATGAGAGTCGACGGGCATGAAAAGAAAGCACTAGTTGATAACCCAGAGGGGCTGGTTTGCATTCTCTTCCTGGTGTTATTCAGTCTGAGCAAGCAGTAAAGAGAACAAAGCAGAAATTAGGAAAAGCAATTAAAATTCAAGAATAATCAAAAGTAAATTTGATATTTTATGATGACATCATAACGTCAAGGGACTTGGAAAGGCAATTCGTAGGTATTTATAGCATCTTGTAAAAGAGGTTATACGATGATCATCAAAAAAATTAAAATAAGTGCAGTGGAAGGTAACCGAATTTTATAAATCGATGCTGAAGAATTAGATAAGAAATGAGACATTAAATGTAGTAGACGAGGTTTGCCATTCGAATAGATGGATAGTTGACCGAAATACAGAGGATGTAAAATGCTGAGAGACAGTAGAAAGAAAAGCATTTCTCAAAGAGGAACATCTGCTAACATGAAACATAACCTAAAATCTTAAGAAGGATTTCTGAGACTCTATGACACGATGTGACTAAAAGAAGAGAGCATTTCATAAGGTACATCTTGAGACTTTAAGGAAGTGTGAATTTCGAAATGGAAGGAGTGTTGGTGCTAAAATTTTAGAGCAGGACTGGAGTATAATAAGCAGATACTAATGGAAGTAGGTAGCAGCAGCTATGCAGAGATGACACTTGAATGTCTACATCTACATCTATACTCTGCAAACCACCGTGAGGCGCTAGGAAGAAGGTACGTCCCATCGTATGAGTAATTACAGTTTCTTCCTGTTCCATTCACGTATGGAGCTATGGAGCATGGGAAGAATGATTGAAGGCATCTGTGTGAGCAGTAATTATTCTAATCTCATCCTCACGATCCTTGTGTGAGCGACACTTAGGGGCTTGTGTCATATCCCTAGAGTAATCATTTAAAGCCGGTTCTTGAAATTTTGTTACTATACTTTCTCGGGATAGTCTAACTCTGCCTTCAAGAGTTTGCGATTTCCATTCCGTCATTATCTCTGTGACACTCTCCCATGGATTAAACAACCCTGTGGGCAATCGTGCTGCCCTTCTCTCTATGCATAATCGAGTCGTATGAAGAGCTGAATCAAGCCAGACTTCAGACTGCAGATCAAAAGCACAACTTCGAATTAAATGGGAAACATATTTATAAGTACGATTTTTATAAAATTTCGTAGGACATCCATTTGAATTCAATTCTACGTTTCACTCGAATATGGTTAGAACTAGTTCATTTAACGTGATGAATTTGATATTGATTCATTCGTGAAATTTAAGTTCATGCTGATATTTTTCGTTTCACTAGTGTGTAGAGCTTTGATTCAGACAGTCTTTTATCAATCGTTGTTCTCCTGTAAATGTCGACGAAACTGCGCGAAACTACATGTTACATGGAAACAGTAACTCGAAATCTGTATTAAGTAGTGTTAGCAACAATTCGACGTTAAAGTAATCATAGGCGCTGCTATTGCTGTAAAGAACCCCCACAGGTCAATCTTTCTCTATGGTTATCTATTCCTTGGTTCAAATGGTTCAAATGGCTCTGAGCACTGTGGTACTTAACATCTGAGGTCATCAGTCCCCTAGAACTTAGAACTACTTAAACCTAACTAACCTAAGGACATCACACACATCCATGCCCGAGGTACGATTCGAACCTGCGACCGCACTGAAGCGCCTAGAACCGCTCGACCACCGTGGCCGGCTATCTATTCCTTGGCAAGTTATTTTAATCACTGAATGCTACGATAGTCTCTGCGTAGCAATACTCTTTTGGTGTACTGAGATTCTGACATTTGCCTCTTGGTAACGTTTAATTCATGAGCCTATACACCGCTCTTTTTTTTTGTCAAGGCCTCATTTCACTGCTCCTCCACCCAAGCTAGCGTCTGTGGGCGTAAATGAGTCACGTCAGAGACACGACGCAGTTTCTTTTTACTAATACTCTGCAGTCGCGTTTCGGTTTGCCCGATAAAATTTGATGGAGGTAGCACAAACGGAAGCAGACCACACGCCTTTGACATGACTGATATTACTTCTTTCTGAAATCGAATTCGCGAAGGGGTTGAAATTTAATTTGCAAACGTTTGTGCAAGGGTTTCGAACATGAAATAAATTTGAGTGGTATTAGTGCATTCACACATAATAAGTTCAAAGCATATTTCGATGAGATGCGCTATTACAACATTATTTCCTCTTTCTTTTTTATGCTATCAAAAACGGCAACGCTTCCGGTGTGACCTATGTAAACGGAACTGCTTCATCTTGGGATTGGACAGAGACGTATATATTATGTATCTGGATCTACATATAACAGATTTTTATACAGAGTGAGCTCTGTTGTCCCTACTTGTAAACTTTGCTGTACAGTCTGTCAACATGTTGAAACTTAACGAAGCTCCTTATAGTCATTAAGTCACTACAGAATAAAATAAACTCTATATTTTGACTTGGATGACGAATTAACCTTAATTATATTCTTTCATTCTTTTCTGATGTCAAAAAAATAATTATGTAGGTTATGTTTTGTTATACGAGGTGAACCACCCAAAACTTTCATCGCAAATATTGCTGAAATGGGAAGTGGTGTTGATGTGCGGTTTTCAAAGAATGGATTGACAGTCGAGGCCTCGTATTGTTAGCCAATAAACAAATTGTAATAATAGAAAGTGTGTTTATTGCACAGACACATACTTTCTTGAATTGAACAATGCCTATAGGCATTAATAGTTTAAAAGTAGTTTAAATTAGAATGTCCGTAATGTTTGTTGCACGATTCCAATGCTAGTCGTTTATGTGATATCATATTTTGAAAAGTTTCCACATCGACATTTGTTTGTGCTATTCAGCCTATGTAGTTGAATTCAAATGGCTCTAAGCACTATGGGAAATAACATCTGACGACATCAGTCCCCTACACTTAGAACTTCTTAAACCTAACTAACCTGGAGTAAAGGTGTGCGGGACCAACTATTCACACACTTTTCGCATCTTCAAAACATTCTGCAGAATGTATTGAAGACTTGCAGAATCGTTTCTCCACGGTAAATTTGTGATACAACAATGTTGACAGATTACGTCTGCATGTCTACTGCTTAACACGACCTACTCGCTGCTGGCTGCTCGAATGTACGTCTGTTTACAATTTTCAGTTCAGCCTGCCACCTTAGTTACTGCGTTCACGTCGCTAATACAACAGGAAATAAATCAGTTTCGGAATTTTTAGGAAGGTCGATATGTATAGGAAACGTTTTGTAAGGATTAACGTAGGCGATCGCTGAAAAACAGCGGAAAAATCTCGACATTTTAGCTCACGTGTTCCCTATAATGTAGGTGTACGCTGGTAACTGTTTCTACATGACACAGCGGGGACATAGGAATAGTTGAGGTTAATCTGGAGATAAAATTTCGCTCTGTTCAATACATTTACTATTCTCTAAGAAAGATCTGGCGATAGGTTTCGCTGAGTTCGGATATATCAAACCTGGAAATTGCGCACATTCTCGTGTGAGAATCTGCAAGTACTTATCTGTTCTTACAAGAAGTAACTGAAAGATTTAACACAATTTGATTAAAATTTGATCGCGTTTACGATCTGGCATAACGATATGTATTTCTTTTGTTTTACGGCATCAATCTTGCTCTGACATAACCATAGCGACGGAACGAGAATGCAGAACGCAAGAGTAGAGGAGGCGGCGTGGAAACGTCGTCCAATGGTGCGCGGAATTGGACGGCGCCGCTCCAAGAGCGACACCTGCAAGAAGTGAACATAAACGCCGCTCCTGGTAGCTTCGGCCTCTCAGATCGCCCCAACGTACCACGGACAGTAATGCTACGCTGTCAGATAGTCGTGATCCGTATCAAGTGCTTATTTGGACTTTGTGTATAGTAAGAACTTTACTGTTTTCGTGTCGCCTCTCGCTAGCGGCATTTGCTGTAACTCCAAAGTTTTGTCAATTGCTTTATAGAAATAAAACTACTAATGTTGTTTGTTTGAACTGATTTACAGCATTCCAAATCCTTTAGGCACCCTACAAGTAACGAGTGGGCAAGACTCCCCAAATCGTCCATGTGGAATTAATGATTAGACATTCGTCACTCTTATCGATAATTATACTGTATATAGCTACTTATGATGGATCGTCATACGAGTGGTTTCTGTAATTAATCTTTGTTTTTAAATGTGCTAGACTTATCGTTCTTCAGTGTTAACTATACATTGTTAGTAGTCATAGTCCTACACTATGAGTAAATGCTAAGAACGTTTAGTTACAGAAAGGAAAGGAATAGGGATCGATTAAAAATAAATTTCAGTTATATAAGCTATCATAACGAGTCATGCCCATGAATGAAAGTGCTGCTAGGGAATAATCATTGTTTGTCTGAATGGAAAAGAGATGTTGTACTGTCTGCAGGAGACTGTGTTAGGAGAATTTTGTTTAGAACACCGTTTTGAAAGGGAATGGACTTTCAGAAGTTATTTAGGAACAGCGACTACATCCAGTTAGTCCAGTAGCTTTTCTTCTCTCGGTGAACAATGGCCTTCCATTGTGTGCGATGTAATTCTAGAATGATACGTAGGAATAGCCGGTGGTTGTGGCCGAGCGGTTCTTGGCGCTTCAGTCCGGAACCGCGCGACTGCTACGGTAACAGGTTCGAATCCTGCCTCGGGCATGGATGCGTGTGATGTCCTAAGGTTAGTTAGGTTTAAGTAGTTCTAAGTTTTAGGGGGCTGATGACCTCAGATGTTAACTCCCATAGTGCTCAGAGCCATTTGAAACATTTTATCTTGGAATACAGTACCAGGAGTAACTACTATGAGGAGTGCTCATGTTGGTAGTTTCGATAAAAACAGAAATGTTAGTAATAACCAGGTTTATTCTAGAATGTCTGGACACAGAGAGTGTCTACGGAACATCTACATACGCTCATGTCTATATATTAACATTCAACTACGAACTACAGCAGAACTCGTTAAGTGATTAGGAAGCATTCGAGATGTGGAAAATACGTAGTAGGGATTACATTCTTAACCATCGTTGACAACGTCTGGATCAAACAAGATCAAATTGTCACTCTCAATGTACTGAGGCCTCCGACATTTCTAAAACAGCAGTCTGCAACATTTCGGCTCTGTGTGGCCACATGGAAGTGTGACGAATGCGGTCCGTTTTCGCCCTGGCTCCACAATCAAAGTTTCAGTATTTACTTCAAACCACTGCGCTGGTGCGCGCAAGGGCACTTCATTTTGCAATGCAAATGCTACATCTAAACAGCTGTATTTGGTCGGCACTCCGCAGAAGCAGCTGCTTTAATTCGCAGTGTTTGTTCCTTCCAAACACTAGTGTAGGTCTTTTCCACGAATAACGTAGCGTAATGAGAATTGTTCTACAGAAGTGAGAGCAAAGATAATCGTACGTTATGAGCAGGAACTTTTATCTTTTGAGATCCACCACTTTTACACAGCTAAATATAACTGCACTAAGCTCGAGAGAGAGAAAGAGACAAAGAGAAAGGAAGAGAGAGAGAGAGAGGCAGAGAGAGAGAGAGAGAGAGAGACAAGAGCGTTACTTTCGATAGTTAGACTGAGTGTGTGGTTGCTCCACTTAATGTGTGCCTCGTCTATAATGGCGTTTTCGGGAGCGAAATGATATTACGTAGTGAAGTAGTAATTCGATGCGCAAATGACGGATGCCGTTGGTAACTGAGGACGTACAACGATTGTTTCAAGCCTCAACGGGCTTTAACTATGGAAAGGGCAGTGAAGGCGATTGATTGCGGTACTGTTCTGCCCTTCATATGGAAAAAAAAGGTTAATTAAATAAAAGATCGACACCACAAAGCTTCGTCTTGACGCACATAATTTCGGAGTCGAAGTGCCGCGCGGGATTAGCCGAGCGATCTAGGACGCTGCAGTCATGGACTGTGCGGCTGGTCCCGGCGGAGGTTCGAGTCCTCCCTCGGGCATGGGTGGGTTTGTTTGTCCTTAGGCTTCGAACTCGTGGTCTAGGGGTAGCGTCTTTGATTCATAATCAAAACGTCTTCGGTCCCGGTTTCGATCCCCGACACTGCCTAAATTTTGATAAATAATCAGCATTGGCGGCCGAAGACTTCCAGCATAAGAAGTCAGCCTCATTCTGCCAACGGCCTTGTCCAAGAGGGAGGAGGATCGGATAGAGGTTCAGGGCACTCTCCTAGGGGTGGTAAATTTCCCTTAAAGGCGGAAGAATCAGCAATGATCAACGACATGAGGATGCAGAAGGCAATGGAAACCACTGCATTAAAGACACGTAACGTGTATCCACAGGACATGTGGCCTGTAATTGAAGAAGTGTCGTGATGATCTCTCCATTGGCAAAAGATTCCAGAATAGTCCCCCATTTGGATCTCCGGGAGGGCACTGCCAAGGGGGAGGTTACCATGAGAAAAAGATTGAATAATCTACGAAAGGATAACGTTCTACGAGTCGGGGTGTGGAATGTCAGAAGCTTGAACGTGGTAGGGAAACTAGAAAATCTGAAAAGGGAAATGCAAAGGCTCAATCTAGATATAGTAGGGGTCAGTGAAGTGAAGTGGAAGGAAGACAAGGATTTCTGGTCAGACGAGTATCGGGTAATATATACAGCAGCAGAAAATGGTATAACAGGTGTAGGATTCGTTATGAATAGGAAGGTAGGGCAGAGGGTGTGTTACTGTGAACAGTTCAGTGACCGGGTTGTTCTAATCGGAATCGACAGCAGACCAACACCGACAACGATAGTTCAGGTATACATGCCGACGTCGCAAGCTGAAGATGAACAGATAGAGAAAGTGTATGAGGATACTGAAAGGGTAATGCAGTATGTAAAAGAGGACGAAAATCTAATAGTCATAGGCGACTGGAATGCAGTTGTAGGGAAAGGAGTAGAAGAAAAGGTTACAGGAGAATATGGGCTTGGGACAAGGAATGAAAGAGGAGAAAGACTAATTGAGTTCTGTAACAAGTTTCAGCTAGTAATAGCGAATACCCTGTTCAAGAATCACAAGAGGAGGAGGTATACTTTGAAAAGGCCGGGAGATACGGGAAGATTTAAATTAGATTACATCATGGTCAGACAGAGATTCCGAAATCAGATACTGGATTGTAAGGCGTACCCAGGAGCAGATATAGACTCAGATCACAATATAGTAGTGATGAAGAGTAGGCTGAAGTTCAAGACATTAGTCAGGAAAAATCAATACGCAAAGAAGTGGGATACGGAAGTACTAAGGAATGACGAGATACGTTTGAAGTTCTCTAACGCTATAGATACAGCAATAAGGAATACCGCATTAGGCAGTACAGTTGAAGAGGAATGGACATCTCTAACAAGGGCCATCACAGAAGTTGGGAAGGAAAACATAGGTACAAAGAAGGTAGCAGCGAAGAAACCATGGGTAACAGAAGAAATACTTCAGTTGATTGATGAAAGGAGGAAGTACAAACATGTTCCGGGAAAATCAGGAATACAGATATGCAAGTCGCTGAGGAATGAAATAAATAGGAAGTGCAGGGAAGCTAAGACGAAATGGCTGCAGGAAAAATGTGAAGACATCGAAAAAGATATGACTGTCGGAAGGACAGACTCAGCATACAGGAAAGTCAAGACAACCTTTGGTGACATTAAAAGCAACGGTGGTGACATTAAGAGTGCAACGGGAATTCCACTGTTAAATGCAGAGGAGAGAGCAGATAGGTGGAAAGAATACACTGAAAGCCTCTATGAGGGTGAAGATTTGTCTGATGTGATAGAAGATGAAACAGGAGTCGATTTATAAGAGATAGGGGATCCAGTATTAGAATCGGAATTTGAAAGAGCTTTGGAGGACTTACGGTCAAATAAGGCAGAAGGGATAGATAACATTCCATTAGAATTTCTAAAATCATTGGGGGTAGTGGCAACAAAACGACTATTCACGTTGGTGTGTAGAATATATGAGTCTGGCGATATACCATCTGACTTTCGGAAAAGCATCATCCACACAATTCTGAAGACGGCAAGAGCTGACAAGTGCGTGAATTATCGCGCGATCAGCTTAACAGCTCATGCATCGAAGCTGCTCACAAGAATAATATACAGAAGAATGGAAAAGAAAATTGAGAATGCACTAGGTGACGATCAGTTTGGCTTTAGGAAAAGTAAAGGGACGAGAGAGACAATTCTGACTTTACGGCTAATAATGGAAGCAAGGCTAAAGAAAAATCAAGACACTTTCAAAGGATTTGTCGACCTGGATAAAGCGTTCGACAGTATAAAATGGTGCAAGCTGTTCGAGATTCTGAAAAAAGTAGGGGTAAGCTATAGGGAGAGACGGGTCATATACAATAAGTACAACAACCAAGAGGGAATAATAAGAATGGACGATCAAGTACGAAGTGCTCGTATTAAGAAGGGTGTAAGACACGGCTGTAGCCTTTCGCCCCTACTCTTCAATCTTTACATCGAGGAAGCAATGATGGAAATAAAAGAAAGGTTCAGGAGTGGAATTAAAATACAAGGTGAAAGGTTATAAATGATACGATTCGCTGATGACATTGCTATCCTTAGTGAAAGTGAAGAAGAATTAAATGATCTGCTGAACGGAATGAACAGTCTAATGAGTACACAGTATGGTTTGAGAGTAAATCGGAGAAAGACGAAGGTAATGAGAAGTAGTAGAAATGAGAACAGCGAGAAACTTAACATCAGGATTGATGGTCACGAAGTCAAGAAGTTAAGGAATTCTGCTACCTAGGCAGTAAAATAACCAATGACGGACGTAGCAAGGAGGACATCAAAAGCAGACTCGCTATGGCAAAAAAGGCATTTCTGGCCAAGAGAAGTCTACTAATATCAAATACCTCCCTTAATTTGAGGAAGAAATTTCTGAGGATGTACGTCTGGAGTACAGCATTGTTTGGTAGTGAAACATGGACTGTGGGAAAACCGGAAAAGAAGAGAATCGAAGCATTTGAGATGTGGCGCTATAGACGAATGTTGAAAATTAGGTGGACTGATAAGGTAAGGAATGAGGAGGTTCTGCGCAGAATCGGAGAGGAAAGGAATATGTGGAAAACGCTGACAAGGAGAAGGGACAGGATGATAGGACATCTGCTAAGACATGAGGGAATGACTTCCATGGTACTAGAGGGAGCTGTAGACGGCAAAAACTGTAGAGGAAGACAGAAATTGGAATACGTCAAGCAAATAATTGAGGACGTAGGTTGCAAGTGCTACTCTGAGATGAAGAGGTTAGCACAGGAAAGGAATTCGTGGCGGGCCGCATCAAACCAGTCAGTAGACTGATGACAAAAAAAAATGATAATTTAGGTTAAGTAGTGTGCAAGCTTAGGGACTGATGACCTTAGCAGTTAAGTCCCATAAGATTTCACACAGATTTGAACATTTTTTTGGAGTTGAAGTAAAGATCATCCGAAGAACTGACTGATTCAAATTTAACATCGAAACTCTATATTACTAAACGGTTTACCTGGGGCAAAGTCCTGGATGCAGGTTGCCTGTCAAATGGATTCCATTGGAAAACAGATTTGTTTCAATATTTCATTCTAATTACTGACCGAACTTAATAGTTTAAAACGCTATCATGAACTGCACATTAAGAAGTGTAATTTAATGTTAAAGTTTTATCACCATGAGACACGTATTACACTTAAAAGTTGCTAGTATGCTTTTTTTCTTTTGATTTGTCAGTCTTGTAAATGGTTTGATGCAGCTCTCCACGAGATACTCCCTGTGCCTACATTTTCCTTGAAAATTATTCCGTGATGTCTTAACCGATTTGCTACCATCCCTTCTCTTGTAAGTCTTTTCCATATATTTCTACCTTCACAATTTTCAGTGGAGAGCCTCCTGATTGCGTGACTCATCAGTCAACCTAATCTTAAACATTCTGTTGTAGCATGAAACCTCAAATGCTTCGAATACCATTTCTTCTTGTTTTCTCACAATCCATATCTATCATACAATGCTGTGCTCCGAACGTACAAATTCGGAGATTTCTTTTAAATTAAGACCTATGTATGATACCGGTAGGTTTCTCATGGCCAGTAAAGCCCTTTTTGCCAGCGCTAGTCTGCTTTCTGGTGTCCTCTTCGCGATCATCTATTCGTCTGTTATGTCTCTTGCTGTTCTCGTTTCTGCTACTTCTCATTACTTCGTTCTTTCTTCGATTTACTCTCAGTCCATACACTACACTCATTACACTGTTGATTCCATTCAGCAGATATGCAAATCGCTTTCACTGAGGACAGGAATGCAATCAGTGAGTTTTTTCATTGATATCCTTTCACCATGAAATTAAACTCCACTCTTGAAAGTTTCTTCTGTGTCCGTCACTGCTTCTCCGTTGTCTACACTGAACAGTAGAGGGGAGAGAATATATACCTGTCGTATGCTCTTATTAATCCGAGCACTTCGTTCTTGATCTTCCGGACATATTTTTTCCTCTTAGCTCTACTATATGTTGTGTATTACCCGTTTATCCCCATAGCTTAGCAATACTTTCCTCAGAATTTTGAAATTATTGCACCGCTTTATACTGTCGAACGCTTTTTCCAGGCAGCAAATCCTATGAATGTGTCTCGCCTCAAGTATCAACCGCAAAGTCACAACTGCTGTCTGGTGTTTTTACCATTCCTGAAACCTAACCAATTGTCTTATAAGAAGGCCTCAATTTCGTTTTACATTATTCTGCGTATTATTCTTGTCAGTTCTTGGATGCAACAGCTGTTAAGCTGCTTGTGCGATAATTCTCCTACTTGCCGGCTCTTCTAGTCTTCAGAAACTTTGGCGGTGTATCTCCAGTCCATTACATTCCACAGACCAGCTTCGCTTTCTTGCCACTCCCCCAAAGATTTTAGAGATTCCGATGGAATATTTCTTATAGCTCCCGCCTTATTTCAACTTATGGTTCCCAAAGCTCTTTTAAATTCAGATTCTAATACCAGACCCCCTATCCATCATTCCTTATCGATTCCTGTCTGTGCTACTATTACATGTACTCCCCCTCACAGAGACTTCAGTGCACTCTTTACTCCAATCCGCTCTCTCCTTTCCATTTAGAGATTAATTACAAGGAAGATTGTTTTTTTTTTTCTATGTGCTGAGTCTGTCTTTCCAACTCATTTCTTTTTCGACAGTTTCTCACTTTTCATGCAGTCATTTCGTCTTACCGTCTCTGAGTCTTTATTCCTAAGTGGTTCTTTCTCTCCTCAATCACCTGAAGGATTTCTTCTGATACTTGTGGTTTCGGTGCAGTTATCTTCGTAGAAACTATCTTTTTCTTTCCAACTTCTGTGATGCCGTTTCTGGTGATGTCCATTGCTCTTCAACTGAAATGCCTAGAGAGCTATTGATTATCGCACAGTCTATAGCCTCGAAGATGCGTATCTGTTTATTCCTCAGTATTTCCTTCTTGTATTACGTCCTGAGCCAGCGTAACTCACGTTACGCAAACTTTACAAATTATATTCTTCCAGTGCTTGAAAATGAGAGCAGTCTTCGACTTCCAGTCATCATGACAAAAAATTATAAATCTTTACAGACTTATTTCTCACTGACAACCCTACAAAATGGTAAAAGGAAAGAAGTTTCGCTTTCTACATTTTCTCTTCTCATGCAGTAAAACTTGACCGTCCAGCATGGCATTTTAGTTAACTACTGATTTTCTATTTCTTCCATTCGCAACACATTACACAAATAATATCCAAATATACCACTGAATGTATCTGCCGACTTCTCCTTAACTGTATGACACGTAGTTCAAGAGCGACTGAGTCATACACATTGAAATGCGTAAAATACTTCCTTCTGGTTAGAATTCAGCTATCATCACCCTAACATTACGCACTGTATATTGATAATGACAGTACTTAGCGAACAGTTGCGCTCTGATGAAAGCTAGGTCAATGTACCAAACAGTTATTTGCAACCGGTTGGCTATTTAATCTTATGTTGAAATTAATACACTGTTCCTGAGAAACATGTAACCTCCCCACCGTAATTTTTTTTAATGTTATATTATTTAATAATGCTAAAGGACATTGTGCTAAGTGTAAGCTTCCCAGAGAAATTTTGAAACACAATTGTTGAATGTTAACAAGAATACAACCTAACGTAAGCTCCCAGCAAATAAATTTAATGACAATAAAAATGAGAATTGCAATCTGACTCAAGGTGTAAGCTGTCACGAAAATAATGAAAAACAATTCAATGCTAATGAGACTTCAGTGACAATGTAAACTCAATTAAACCAAAATATAGGTCTTTGACCCTGTGCAAAAATCAGAATTAATCTCTTAGATCAGTATAACTGCATGTCAAAGTTCTGCTCTTATTGTTGGCCGCCGCTTGGAGGAAATTGATTGCAAAAATTTTGAATTTAAGGGAAGCTTTTCTTTAAGGAATATCAGGGGAATATTTCTTTCATTAAAGAATTCTTTGTTAAAAAATTGCTTTGAAAACCAAAATTATTATTGGGGCGATTATTGCACAAATTAGTTACAGTTAACTTACATTATTAGCTGAGCGCATTTAAAAATAATATACCTCATCCTGAATCTTGACCAGAGTGCCATGTCGACGCCCGCCGACTCCTCACACACAACTGTACTCGACTACTACTCCGGACCGACTACATCACACAACTGCACTGGGCTGCTACTACCGACAGACTGCCCACTGACTACTGCTCGCAACTGTACTGCACGACTACTACTGACAGATTACCGCTCGCAACTCTCGCGTGGTCAAGCGCAGACTAGCCACGATAAATGGCTCTCTGGTCAGAGACTCTGCAATGCCTCGCCATCGCCGCCACACAACATACGTGTTTCATAACCCTCCACTGGGGGGGCAAAAATTTGGCAGCGATGGTGAGTCATTTGGACTTGCCCAGCGCGGCAAAATTTTTTCTTTAATTAATCAACTTGTACAATTTACAGAATATTTAGATACATGAATTAAATGTTGGGCACATGCACCGAGTACAAAACATTTCAGACAAAGACAAGATATGAGTACAAAACATATTCGCAGATCAGAAAAATGTATATGCAAATTATTTGACAGATAACAAAGTGCACACGCACTGAAAAAATTCTTTAGCATTTTCAGAACAAATAAACAGAATGGCGATAATAACGTGCTTACGCACTAAAAAATTCTTTAGCATTTTCAGAACAAATAAATAGAATGGCAAATAATCATTTTGACAAGTGACATGAGTGCACATGCACTGCAGTTTAGAACATATCAGCAAATGACGAAATGTATATACAATGAGTAACAAATGACATAAGTGCATACGCACTGAAGTATTGAACATACAGAATGAGTACTAATCATATTGAAAAATGAGAAAAGTGCACAGGCACTGAAGTTCAGTAGAAAACATATTAACACATAACGTAAGTGCACATGCACTGTAGTTCAGAACATATCATCAAAATAAAAATGTATATACAATATAAAAGACAAGAGTGCACATATACTGTACTTCAGAACAAATCGAAAAAATGTCTTTAGCATTTTCACAACAAATTAACATAATGGCAAAAAAATCATGCCGACAAGTGACATAAGTGTACTTGCACTGGAGTTCAGCAAATCGAAAAAAATGTATAGCCCATGAACATAAATGATGTTAGCAAAAAATGGTTTTCACTATTAGGATAGGAAAGGGAAGGATTGCGTCATGGTTGTAGCACTTTAGATTGCACACAGCTGTTCTGAAAGTCCATATCTTTCCACAGAAGTACAACACCAAGTGACACAATTTGAAGTTCTTTTCCCATCAGATGTTATCAGCGTAGCCAAGACACTGAACAGTCGTAGTAATGTTCCATGTTTTCATTTTGGCAGTACATTAGGTACACCAAACAGTGGGACCATAATAACGTCTTCATCGCTCACGGTGGTGGACAGCATGTCGTGTCAACACCACGCTCTTACAAGGCACACCAACGTAGAATTAGTGCAAAAACCAAATATAGTGCTCCATGATCATGAGGATGGACAGGACAAATGGACATTGCAGTAATTCAGGGTAGTTGGCTCATAAGGTGAACGACATTAAGTCACATAATAGGCTTCATTGAGAATTACAGTAGTAGTTTGCGGCATTCATAGCCCAGTTATTGAACATTTCTGTACCAAGTATGTAGTATTACAGAATAGTGTTCATAAAATTAAATTATTAGCATCATGGGTAATCGTATTACAATAAACAGTGGCAGTCCTTGGCCAGTTACAAAGCATATTTAGTATGACAGAATAATGTTCATCAGAAGTCTTCATTGAAAAAAAAAGAGTCAATTATTGGCCTAGCATTAACATAGTACAGTGAGTGATACAAATTATTGGCACTCATTGGCCATTTACCAAAACATGAAAAGTCAACATTGAAAACAAGAGATAATTAATGGCTTAATTAATAACATAATTCATTTAGTGACATTAATTATTGGCACTCAGTGGCCAGTTATAGAACATGAAAAGTCATAATTGAAAACAGGAGCTAATTAATGGCATAATTAATAACATAATTCATTTAGTGACATTAATTATTGGCACTCAGTGGCCAGTAAGTATTGAATAGTATAAAACATTGTTCATCATTCAGTATTATTCAGAACTTTCTTAAATGAGTAGCATTATTTGAAACTGGTGATACACACCATTAAAAAGTCATGATTAAAAATCAGTTAATTACAGTCATAGCATTAATAATCATGAGCATTATAAGTAGTCTCATTACAATAAACAGTGGCAGTTGTTTGCCAGTTACAAAGCATTATTATTATTATTTTTTTTGTATCATTAAGAAGTCATTACTGAAGTGACATACTATTCAGAGCTGATCAGTATTATTCCGAATTCTCTTAAACTAGTAACATTATTTGGGACTGGTAATACATTTTGTTTTTGTGCTAGCAATGCATTGCGTCGGGTAATTATAAGAGAAAGCAAGAAGAGAAAAAAAATTGTTTCTGGTTTGTTGGTATAAATGAAAATGTGTAACATCATCCATCATAAGTCAGCTGTGGCAAGATTATGAAACAAGTAGAGTATATGTAATCACATTCATAGATTTAATGAACAACTGCTTATAGCACATTAATCTCATAAATAATTTCTCCTGCAAAAAAAAAAAAATATATAAAAATGGATTATTAAGCTGAAAAGAGAAATGCATTTTATGCTGAAAATTAGTGAACTTCGAATTAACAGGTAGTGAAATGTGTATAAAAAATGTGTTCCATAGCTGTCCTTTCCAAAACCTTCAGTCATTATACCGTACAATATAACACCTGCTGTCAAAACGAACTGCAACAAATACTTAAATAACTACATAGCCTAAATATAACTTCAACATTTTCCTCATCTGCAAAGAAAACTTCATTATCCATATCATCAAAAAACTCCATTATCATCATCACCTGTAAAGAAAAACTTCATTATTCATATTAGCATATCCTTCATCATTAATCATCATCAGCATTCATTATCATCTGCAAAAATCACTTCATTACTCATTACACAACTATTCCTTATCTCTAGCATAATTCATCACTTAAAACTAAGATGTGTAGTTCTGTCTGACAGCCTGCATCAATCACCTTGTATTCTGAAAGAAAAAATTAGTTAAGACTGCTATTCTACGATGAGTATAGTATATTCTTGTTAATGCTTGTTAATCCTGATCCATTTACTCTTCCTCATAAAGTTATTGCATCTTCTTTCGTTTATTCCATAGGTAAAATTCCCATTTCTGTAGAATTTATTTCTTACACGCATCATTTCTTTCTGAAATTGATGAAAAAAGATTAATGTCTTGCATTTAAATCATATACCCACTAAATAATGACTGGTTTATGGTGACATAATGAACCATACTGTATAACATGACAGAAAACGTAATATGTCAAAGACATTGACAGTGTTCAGATGCAAAAATGTACACAGAATAATACAATGCAGCAGCAAAAAAAAAAAAAAAAAAAAAAACGTAAAACAGTCACGATCTTGAGATGTCATAGGGCAAAAAGAATGTCAAAATCAACTGGTGTGTTATACCTTAACTATTTCACAGTGCATATAAACAAAACATGAAAACAATCGTACATAAAAAGACAAAATGTGACGTTCGTTGTGTTCAGCTTGTATGTACTGTAGTTAATAGAGGCGACAATTACAGACTTTAATGGAGAGAGAATTTGATAAAATTAATACGTCATTACATAGAATTGCATAATTATTCATAAAATACGTAAGTTCATCTGGAAAAAATATGCACGGTCTGATGTGTAACGACAAGAAAAGCGACCTGCTAACCTTACCTTGCCGGGCACTTGCCAAGAAAAATACGATAATCATCAGTAATTAGTCATGTGAATATAATTGCATAAGTGGTCATAAAAAAATTAGTAAATGGCATCATAGTGTGTTGAATCATAAAGTGTCTTCATTCAATAAAGGGTTTAATATTTGTCCAACGGTGGTTGCCTTTCGATTTTCTGGTTCTCAAAGTTTCGACGTGTACAACATTGGGGTGAGCGATGCTGCGAATCCGATACAGACCTGCGTATAGAAGTTCAAATTTACTGCACTTACCTTTTATTCTGCTGGATAAATAGTGTGTACGTACTAATATTTTCTGTCCAACGTGAAAGTCGCGGCGTGTACAAACCTGTTTTTGCTGTCTTCTCCGGCGCTCTGCGGCACGTTTGATGTTGTTCAGCGCAATGTCAATTATTTCGTGGTGTCTTAGTCGACGACAGGTAGGGAAGTTTACTAATTCTTTAATTTTGTTTGGTGGTTCAACGTTTTTCAGTATAACAGACGGAGATAGCATAAAAACGTAAAAAAAACGTAAAACAGTCACGATCTTGAGATGTCATAGGGCAAAAAGAATGTCAAAATCAACTGGTGTGTTATACCTTAACTATTTCACAGTGCATATAAACAAAACATGAAAACAATCGTACATAAAAAGACAAAATTTGACGTTCGTTGTGTTCAGATTGTATGTACTGTAGTTAATAGAGGCGACAATTACAGACTTTAATGGAGAGAGAATTTGATAAAATTAATACGTCATTACATAGAATTGCATAATTATTCATAAAATACGTAAGTTCATCTGGAAAAAATATGCACGGTCTGATGTGTAACGACAAGAAAAGCGACCTGCTAACCTTACCTTGCCGGGCACTTGCCAAGAAAAATACGATAATCATCAGTAATTAGTCATGTGAATATAATTGCATAAGTGGTCATAAAAAAATTAGTAAATGGCATCATAGTGTGTTGAATCATAAAGTGTCTTCATTCAATAAAGGGTTTAATATTTGTCCAACGGTGGTTGCCTTTCGATTTTCTGGTTCTCAAAGTTTCGACGTGTACAACATTGGGGTGAGCGATGCTGCGAATCCGATACAGACCTGCGTATAGAAGTTCAAATTTACTGCACTTACCTTTTATTCTGCTGGATAAATAGTGTGTACGTACTAATATTTTCTGTCCAACGTGAAAGTCGCGGCGTGTACAAACCTGTTTTTGCTGTCTTCTCCGGCGCTCTGCGGCACGTTTGATGTTGTTCAGCGCAATGTCAATTATTTCGTGGTGTCTTAGTCGACGACAGGTAGGGAAGTTTACTAATTCTTTAATTTTGTTTGGTGTTTCAACGTTTTTCAGTATAACAGACGGAGATAGCATAGTGGATTCATTTGGAATGGAATTAATTACATCTTGGAATGAGAGTATGTGTGTATCTCAATCAATATGTCTTTTGTGGCAGTATATTCGGCACAGCTTACCAATTTCTTTCATTAATCTTTCACAGGGGTTCGAAGAAGCATGGTACTTGGATATATAAATCGGAGAAATGTTTCTAGCTCGTAACATGCGTGTCCATATAGCAGAACGAAATTGTGATCCATTGTCAGAAATTACTTTCATCACATGCCCTACATGAAATAGAAAATGTTTTACAAATGCTTTCGAAACAGTTTTAGCAGTAGCTTTGCGTAACGGAGTGAAGGTAACAAATTTTGAAGTGAGCTCAACAGTGACAAATATGTAGCAAAAACCTCTGTTAGTTCTCGGAATAGGACCAAAAATGTCTACTGCGGCCATGTGTCTTAATTTAACAGGTACAATGGGATATAAAGGAGGAATATGTGAAGTGGTGTCTGACTTAGCTTTCTGGCAAATTTTACAAGACGCTAAAACTCGTCGTATACGTTTCTCCATGTTGGTAAAATAACAGTTCTGTCTCAGTATAAGAAAACATTTTCGTGCTCCATAATGTGCGTAACCTAAATGAGTGTACCAGATTAATTTGTTAACCAGTTCGTCAGGAATGCATAATAACCAACTGTTGCTGTCAGGATGAGAGCGGCGAAACAGAATGTCATTGCGTACAGTGTAATGGTTTCTAATCGTAACATTATTCCTATCTTGCCAAAGGAATTTCATTTCTTTCCACACGTTTATTTTGTTCTTGTGCTATGTCCTGTAATGACGACGAAATAAAATTTTCAAATGCAACTTGTTGAATGTACATGACACTGAAATTTGCTTTGCAGAAGTTGGTTGCTACGTCTTGCTGATTGTTGCTCAGAGAACGCGATAGTGCATCTGCTATAACATTTTGTGTGCCGGGAATGTGGACAATCGTAAAATTAAATTCTTGTAAATAAAGTTTCCATCTACTTAATCTATCGTGTGTGAATTTAGCCGAAAGTAAAAATTGTATCGCTCTGTGGTCTGTGTAGATGGTGGTATGTCTGCCATAAAGAAAGTGCCTAAATCTCGTGAAAGCCCATACAACACATAATGTTTCCAGTTCTGTAACGGAATAATTTCGTTCAGCAGGTGACAAAATGCGACTTGCAAATGCGATGTTTTTAATTACTATTGAACCATCTTCTTCGATTTCCTGGAAAATATGTACGCCTAAAGCGGTGTTAGAACTGTCGGTGGCAATGGAAAAATTTCTAGTAAGATCTGGGTGTGACAAAAGTAGAGCATTCAACACAGCATGTTTCAGGTTCACGAATTCAGAATGTGCTTGCTTATCCCAAGACCAAATACTGTTTTTACCTGTTAATTGGCATAATCTGGGTGTGTCTAAAGCAGAGTGATGAATAAATTTACGAAAAAAGTTAATTAAGCCCAAAAAACTGCGTAATTGCATTTTTGTCGTAGGAATAGTAATGTCACGTAGAGCTTGAAGTTTTTCCGGATCAGGCGCAATGCCTTCTGCTGAAATTACGTGTCCAAGAAATTTTATGGAAGTTTTGCCAAAGTGCGATTTACTGAGGATAACTGTGAGTCCTTGTGCATGAAAAGTTTGCAACAGTTGTTCTAAAATCACATTGTGTTCAGACCAGTTAGCTTCTGCGATAAGAATATCGTCTACGTACGTCGTAATTCTGTCTTTAAGTTCTGTCGGAAGTATAGTGTTCAAACCGCGAATAAAGGCTGCTGAAGAAATAGTTAAGCCCAATGGTAATTTACAAAATTGATTACAGTCGCCAAAACAAAGAAATGCTGTGTATTTTCTGCAATTCGGATGAAGTTGAATTTGCCAAAATCCCGATTTCAAATCTAATGTGGAATAAATAGCTGTACCGTGAAATTTCTGTAGAAGTTCCTCTAATGTCTGTGGTCGATCAGTTTCATTAATAATACTGTCATTAATGTGACGTGAATCAAGTACAAGGCGAAGTGAGCCGTCCTTTTTCTTAACAATATGTAGCAGGTTTATGTACGAACTAACTGCTGGTTCAATAATTCCTTGGTCAAGCATATCCTGCAATTCTTTTTTAACTTGTTCTCTGTGAATATATGGAATGGGATAATGCTTTGCTTTAAATGTGTCGTGCTGTTTTACTTGAAATTCATACATAAATCCGGACATAGTACCAGGAATGTTGTCGAAAACTGGAGCTTGCTGTAAAAGAATTTTGTGTAATTGCGTTCGTTCGTCGTCTGTATTTGCACTGCTCTCTTTAACCTTATCAGAAATCATTTGCATTACGTCGTAATCAGCTTCGTCTGGAGTATTATAGTTATGTACGTACGTATCCGTGAACAATGTGGGATTACAGTCTATGTTACGAGATACGGAAATGACCTCTGTGCGGTTAATTGTTTGCTCCTCCGCAGATAGTGAGTGCTGAAGTTCTATAGCAAATTGTATATTTTCATCCTTCAACATTAAATAAGAATTCTGAAAATAAATAACTGCGTCGTGTTGTACCAAAAAATTCGTACCTAAAATAACGTCTGTTGTCAATAAAGGAACAATCCAAAAATTTGACTGGAAAGTATGACCTCCAATACAAAATGATAAATGCGTCTGTAATTTAACGTCCACTCCTTTACTCGATACTGCTCCCTTCACTTTTGTTTTGCCTAAAGGTAATGTCGGATAGGTATTCTCTTTGTTACACTCGTTAAAAGTTTCTTCATTTATTACTGATATAGGTGATCCGGAATCAATTACTGCTGAAAATTTCGATGAACCAATTTTAATTTCGATGATAAGATGTGAAATGGATTTCTGAACAACTAGTCTTTCCTGCAAAAGAGTGTCTCTGATGTCGTCAAAAGTAATTACATTTTCGTGAACAACATTTTGCGTGTCAAAGGTAGTGCTTGTGTTATTGGAAGATGCGTCCTGTACAGTATCTAGTCAGATTCTATCTGACGTGTTATTATTATTAGGAGGATGTTGTGGCATTTCGACTATTTGAACTGTCCTATTACTTCTTCCAGACGTATTACGCTCTGGATGATACCTACTGTCGGGTTCATTCATGAGAATATGTTCTTGTTGATTACTTTGTCGCTGGTAAGACCGACTGTTATTAAACGTATGTTGGTAATTATGCTCATTGTTTTTACGTCTGTCGTGAAAGTCATTCCTATACGGTGTATTGCGATAGGAATTGAAATACTGTCTTCTCTGTACGTAGTTGTTTCCTTGCTGCCGTGCGTTACTATTTGTTGGATCTGGGACTATACGTGCACGCGGCGGAACATTAAAGCCTGGTTGACCTTGTGCATTCCATTGTTGGTTAGGTATGCTAACCGGCTCGTTTTGACGTTGTTGGTTTGAAACACCTCCATTGTTACTAAAGTGTGGTTCCTGCTGCTGATGATTTCGACAGAATTGATAATTGGAATTTTGTCTATTATTAAAGCTCTGGGTGTTGTCATTCCTAAAACGTCTATTACTTTTACTATTAAAATTGCGTGACTGATCGTAATTACTGTAAGTTGGATGCCCCTGGTTATTATATGAAAACTTTTTGTTCACAAAAGAATAATCAGATTGCTGTACTTCTAAAAGCTGCAACAGATTCCTGAATGCTGAAATGTTTTCTTTTTGCTGGCCCGTTAGAAGTGACACTCGTAATGACCGTGGTAATTTGGAAATGCATAATTGTATAAGTGCAGATTCACTGTACGGTTCACTCAGGTATTGGTTTTGTTGCACCATGTGCTCAAACAATTGCGTCACACTGGGAAAATTTGAGTTCTCGTAATTCGGCAAACTAATTAACTGATCTTTAATTCCGCGCTGTGTCGTCTTCGACGAGTACGCTGACAGAAAGGCATTCTGAAATTCTTCTACCGAGTAACATTGCCTCGCGACCGGTCTCATACGAGTTGCCGGTTCGCCTTCCAAGAAGCTGCAAATAAATTCAAGTTTGTGTGTTACGGGCCAAGTCGGTGGAAAAGCAAAGCTAAACTGTTGTATCCAATCCAGTGGGTGAATCTGTGTTCTGTCGTTTTTAAACACTTTAAACTTTCTCACTGACAGAAAACGTTTGTAATCAAAATTATCCTCTCTGTGTGATGGAACAGGTTCAGGATTGTAAGAGAATCTATTGAACTGTGGTTGTTCGGAATCTAAGTCCCGTACTCTCTGTAGATTACCCAAATTATACGCGTTGCGCGAGTCTGACAGATGTTCGCAAAGTGGCGTCTGCTGTGATGTGTTATTAACTGAAATACTTTTTATCTCTGTTACTTCTTGTTGTAAACTCGATAACTTTCTACGCAACGTGTTATTAGACGGATCGATCTCATCAATAGTCTGCTGTAAATTTTGAGATTCAGGTGTTTGGTTAAATGAAGCCGGTGAAGTATCGTCTGATTTGCTGTCATTATTACTTTCAATAACGTCAATACGACTGGCCAATTCATCACATTTTTCAGTCAGTATTTTAACCTGATCATCGGTTTTAGAATCAGACGCATTAATCAGTTTTTGCAACTTACGTGTAGTTTCGTTCAGTTTTTTAACGTCAGCTTTGACGACATCGGAATCCTGTGTTAGTTCTAATTGTTCGAGTCTGTCGGTCACTGTTTGAAAATCTGTTGTGCATGTGTCTGTTTTCGATTTAAGGTCAGAAATCTCATCACGTAATTCAGTGTTCAACTGTTCGATGGTATCAATTTTGTCCGATACTGTAGCAATATTGTTGTCTACATATGCTTTTGCCTTCGCAAACATTTTACGTTTGTCTTCCTGTCTCTGTGCAGTGATTGTTTCCATTACCTGACGTTTTACTTTATTTTGATCCTGAACAAATTTACGGAAACGCGTATCACTGTTTTGTATATGAACACTAAGACGTTCGTTAATTTGAGAGTTCTGTTGCTCGAATTTCGCGTCTGTCTTTTCATCCATTGTGCGCGAAAGTTCTACCGTCATTGCTTTAAACTCGTCCCGTAATTGTGTAGCTTTTTCAGAGCATTGTTTAGCGACTCCGTTAATTTCGTCTCTAAGTGTTTCTGTTGCGGCTGTTTGCATTTCCCTTAATTCCTGAGCAACAGACCTAATTTCTTCGCTACTATTTTTGAACAAGCCTCAATTTCCACGCGCAACTGTTTCTTAGTGTCATGGCACTGCGCGGCAACGGATCTAATTTGTTCACTAAGCTGTCTGGAATTGTCGTCTAATTTTTCATTTAACTGTCTGGAATTGTCGTCTAATTTTTCATTCAACTGTCTGGAATTGTCGTCTAATTTTTCATTTAACTGTCTGGAATTGACGTCTAATTTTTCATTAAGCTGTTGGTTCTGTTCCCTAAGTTGTTTAAAATCTTCACTTTGTTTTTCATTCTGTTGTTCGATCTGTTCACTAAGTTGTTGTTTGAGATCTTCTTTAAGTTTGTCTTGTTTTTCATTATTGTCATTAAGTTGTTTACTCATTTGTAGCAACAATGCCATAATTGGATTCGACGCAAAATTATCGTTTCTATTCTTCGTGTTGTTTAGTGGTGTACCTGGAATTGTCTCGCTTTCCGTAACCATTTGGTTATTCTGAGATTTACAAAAAGGTTTGTCAGTCGGATGTACACTGCCAGACATTATTTCGGAATTAAATAAATCCGTCGTACTTTGTGTATCCTGTTCATTTTCATTAGACAATTTTGTGTGTTCATCGCGTAAATTTAGTAAACCGGTTGTGTTAGGCTGGGCAGCGCTCATTACAATAGAGCGTCCCGCGTCATCGATTGTCGTCAAATCAACACAAGACACAATCGAGTTCGTTTGTTCATCATTAAGGTCTACATCATTATTAATGGTTGGAACGCACTGATTGTTAGTGAACGCAGGATTGTCATCATTACACTGCGTGTCACAATTACTATCGGTCAAGTTGTTTAAGTCGGTAATTTCGTTCATAATACCTCGCGAAACACTATTCACAATCTTTTGCGGCATTTTTACAATAGTCAAAATTATTCACAAAATAAATAAGCACAATGCAAAAGCAACACACAAATACAACAGAGCAACGAATTGCCGTTGACCTGTAGAAAGAAAGTCACAAGATTAATAAAAGCGTTGCGCCAAATTCTAATTATATCTAAGCAAATAAGAGCAGATATCTGACTGTTTTTCAAAAGATTCTCAACGAAATACGATCCTGGACTGGGTGTCGCCAAGTGTAACCTCCCCACCGAAATTTTAAAGATATTTTATTTAACAGAAATGGAGCCAAGCGTAACCTCTCTAGCAATTAAATTTAATGACAATAAAAATGAGAATCGCAATCTGACTCAAGGTATAAGCTGTCACGAAAATAATGAAAAACAATTCAATGCTAATGAGACTTCAGTGACAATGTAAACTCAATTAAACCAAAATATCGGTCTTTGGCCCTGTACAAAAATCAGAATTAATTTCTTACCTCAGTATAAATGCATGTCAAAGTTCTGCTCTTATTGTTGGCCGCCGCTTGGAGGAAATTGATTGCAAAAATTTTGAATTTAAGGGAAGCTTTTCTTTAAGGAATATCAGGGGAATATTTCTTTCATTAAAGAATTCTTTGTTAAAAAATTGCTTTGAAAACCAAAATTATTATTGGGGCGATTATTGCACAAATTAGTTACAGTTAATTTACATTATTAGCTGAGCGCATTTAAAAATAATATACCTCATCCTGAATCTTGACCAGAGTGCCATGTCGACGCCCGCCGACTCCTCACACACAACTGTACTCGACTACTACTCCGGACCGACTACATCACACAACTGCACTGGGCTGCTACTACCGACAGACTGCCCACTGACTACTGCTCGCAACTGTACTGCACGACTGCTACTGACAGAGTGCCGCTCGCAACTCTCGCGCGGTCAAGCGCAGACTAGCCACGATAAATGGCTCTCTGGTCAGAGACTCTGCAATGCCTCGCCATCGCCGCCACACAACATACGTGTTTCAAACAGCCATGTCTAAAACTGTAAGAATGCCAATAAACTTTAAACATACTTTCAAACGTTTTCTAATCGCTTTTTCTCTTACTTGCTTAACGTCAAATATTGAACACATTAACTCATTTGCAAAGTACTCAAATGTCTGATGCAGTTTACACATGGGAGTTCCATTCTTTAAAGAACCAGCGGTGGATTGCTTTACCGGTTGATACCAAAAGATTATTTTAGCACTAATTGTAGGTTGCTGACTCATTGTATCGCCGGCAGGGGTTCATAGCTCAAGTACGTCACTCGCTTGCTAGTTAGCTACACAATCCGCTTCGAGTGGACGTAGCGAGATCAGTGCAACAAAAAGATAGTGGAAATTTGTGGTAAGGTCTTATGGAACCAAACTGCCGAGGTCATCGGTCCCTAAGCTTACATGTTAATTAATCTAACTTACGCTAAGGACGATAAACACACCCATTACCGAGGGAGGACTCGAACTACCGATGGGGTGGGGGAGGGAGGGGGGGAGGGGAGAGCCACGCGGATCGTGACAAGACGCCCCAGATCGCGCAACTATCCAGCGCGGCACAACGAAAATAGGTTTGGGTTCTTCGTATTGACAGATGCAAGTCAATTACACCTCAGAGGTGGTATTTTCGTCGAATGTACAAGAGAGAAAACCCTAAGTTAGGTTCCGACCACATATTGAACAGTAGTCGAATAGGCCTGTAAGGTCCCAGAAGTGATAATACGCTTTTGGTTTACAGTGAACGTGAGGATGTCGTAAGTTTCGCAACGAAACCAGGCGTTGGAAGTAAATTTCGTTGGTCATACAGAAGTGGTTGTTCGTTTTCTTTACTTGGGCGTGTTTGTCTATGCGATAGCTTACTACTGCCACTTTTTTAATTGGATGAATCGTTTTTGTTTCAATTAATGTTTCACCTACGTATTAAGAGATATCTAGTGCGTAATGAACACTAGCTCGGAGAAAATGCATACCTGACCAGAGCCTTCTGGAAAAAGTGCTGCGGAAACACACGTCGGACAATCACACTGTCGTATGTGGGTACGCTTGGTTTCGTTTCTGAATTCCGCATGAGCCAGTCTTCAAAGTAGGGTGGAAACTTTTCGAGCTGCCGACTTCTTTCGAAAGCGCCGCCTCCAGGTCGCACTTTCCACGGCATTGTACTCGCAGTTCCATCCCAACTCGGCGAGAAGTTACTGCGCGCACGACTGCAATGCTGCACCCGAAATTCTGGCGACGAATCCCTGATTACCTCCCACAGAGAGAACATTCCACCTCTAGCAAGAAAATACAGAAGCTCATCTCGCTCCCGAGAAGTTCCGTATCCTCGGGAAGATAGCTTCCTCACATTTCCATTCTCTTCAAATACAGCTACAGGAAGAAAATGACGATAAGTAAGAATATATCACCCGTACATTCCTTAAAAGACATTCATTTCTGGGCACAACAAAGCACAAGTGTATTTAAAATTTTAGAGCTTTATAGAGGTGCCACTATAAAAATGAAAAATTTTAATTATTCATCTGCTTTGAAACGACACGATTTCCACGGTGTCACCTTTGTATAAACTTTGCAGTTCAAACCACATCACATTTGAGGACCAATCACGTTTTCCAAGATTTGCACGAATTTCATTGTCAAGATATGACAATGCAATGAGCAGCTGCAATCACCATCTATAACTATCACATTTACAATTCTAACACATTCACTACAGCTTCTACTTACTTCACGGTATAAACAGACGTAGTGACTTGACTAAGGAGTCAATATGTCACACCATTTAGCTGCCCAAATAGCATCTTTTGCTAGATGTTTCGACGACAAATGGATAATGACACAAACATTTCAAGTTTGATCATTAAAGAGACTTTAAATTACATCCCCCACCATCTAACCTCTTTCGATGTGGATAACACGTTTTAATTTCACTGCACGAAACTGACAATCTGTTAACTGGTACATATGCTTTGCAACTGAAATAAAAGAACCAATAGGCTGGAATTAAAGGGAATGCATAAATGCTACTTGCATGACTCGTTTTATCAAAATGAATAAATCTTCCATCACCCATCACAGAGAGATTCCCTAAATTACGCTTTAATTGAAAGGGCTCAGTGACTTTCTGATCTACAGAATCGGGAATATAAATTAAAACATTTAAATACTACGTTGAAGGAGATCAGACGTAAACGGCACCTTATAAATATTTCTATTTTCCGATTACGTCAAGGAAGACAAGACGATTACTAGGCAAATATATTATCAGGCTGGTGGTCAGACTGTCGTCGAAAATTAAATAAATGCTTTTTTCAACCAAAGACTTCCATGGCCTTCGGTCAGATCCCTGTCCAGTTACCGCCACTGAGGTTATAAATGCTGCTCATGTGTACACTGCCTCACAAAAAACGTGAGGTACCCCGAAGGGAAGGAGGACACGAAATGAATCTTCACTACTTGAAACAGTACGTGACGTTATTTCAATGGATTCATAATTGTATTAAATTTACAAAGTACTTCGCAGTATGTGCACACTCATTAGCATGACGCTATAACCCTCCGACGATGCATACAGTGATTCAGTTGGGTTGGGTGTCATTAAGCTGTAGTATCCTCTTCTGAGGTAAGCTGGTCCATAACTGTTGTAACTGGTCCTCGATAACCTTGGACGCCGTTGACGTCTACATTACACCTGCATCTGCATCTACATGGTTACTATACAGTTCACAGTTAAGTGCCTGCCAGAACGTTCATGAAAAAATCTTCAAGCTATTCCTCTATTGTTCCACTTTCGTTTCTCCTTGCGTATGTGTATGGTAACAACTTATTTTCACTCTCTAAGAAGAAAGCTGGTGATTGAAATTTCATAAGAAGGTACTGTCACAACGAAAAATGACTTTGTTTTAATGATTGTCACCCCAATTCCGGTATCTGTATGCCTGGCAGTCTCTCTCTGTTTCGCGACAGTAAAAGACGAGCTGCCCTTCTTTGGACGTTTTCAATGTCCCACACATCGCAGCAGTACTCCAGGAGAGGACCGACAGGCGCAGTGTAAGCAGCAGTCTCTTTAGCAGGCCTGTAGCATTTTCTAAGTATTCTGTCAATAGTTTGGAGTCTTTGGTTTGGTTTCTCCACAACATTTACTATCTGATCTTTCCATATTAAGTTATTAGTAGCTGTTATACCTATGTGTTTAGTTGAATTTGAAGACTATAGATTTGCGTGATTTATAGTGTAACCGAAATTTAGCCGGTTCCTTTTAGTTCTCATGTGGATGACGTCGAATGGTTAGTTATTTAGAATCAGCTCCCACTTTTCGCACCATACTGATATCTTGCCTCAATCGTTTTGCAATTGCTTTTGATTCTGTGATCACCTTACAAGACATTAAGTGGTAGTAACCTTTGCTTCAGAGAACTGCTAAGATTGTCTCCCCTATCGTTCATGTAGATTAGAAACAGCAGAGAACCCATTGCACTTCCCTGAGGAACTTTTTTTTACTCAATTACCTTCCGTCAGATACTATGAACTGTGGCATCTCTGACAGGAAATCACGAATACAGTCACACAACTGATACCATACTCCGTACGTACATAACTTGAATAAAAGTTGCTTGTGAGGAATGGTGTCAAAAGTCTTCTGGAAATCTAGAATGATGAGGTTTGACATCCTCTGTCAATAGCAGTCGTTACTTTTTGAGAACAAAGAGCTAGTTGTATTTCACAAGAACGATATTTTCTGAGCGTTTTTCAGTATATCGTTTTCTTCGAAGTAATTCATAATCTCTGAACAGTACACATTTCAAAATTCTACAGCAATTCAACATTAGTAATTCAGCTGAATACTCCTATTTTGTTCTTTGGATATTAGTGTGACCTGTGAAACTTTCCAGTCTCTGAGTCCAGACCTTTCCACGAGCGAGCAATTCTATGTGGCTGCTCCCTATGAAGCTACTGTATCAGCTACTCTGAAAGGAACCGAACGGTGTACAATTTGGACTTGAGCCCTTGCCTTTATTAAGAGGTTTAAGCTGCTTCTCTGCACCGAGACTCTGCCATAAGTTACTCTTGTTGGCAGTTGTTCTGAATTCGAATTCTGGATCGTTTCTTCTTCTTCTTTGGTGAAAGAATTTCGGAAAACCGTATGTTTAGTAACTCCGCTTTAGTGGCACTGTCGTCATTACCAAACCATTATTATCGCGTAGGTAAGGTATTGGCTATGTCTTTCCTCAGGTGTGCTTCTTCATACGACTAGAATCTCTTTGTGTATTCTGCCAGATCTCCAGACAAGGTTTCGTTGTAGAAAACAGTAAAGGTACCTGGCATTAAAGTACACTCTTAATTTCGAGCTTCTTTAAAATCTCGTTAATCTAGGGGGATTTTGCGTTCTTTTAAATTCGTCATGTTTTTCGTTGCCCTTGCAGAAGTGTTCTGACCTCTTTTGCGTACCATGGATGATCACTACGATATCTTATTATTTTATTTGGTACATATCTCTCAACTGCTGTCAACGTTGAATTTGAGCCACATGTGGTCTACTCTTACCACATCAGATGGAGCGGGGACACTCTTCGAAAGGTGTCAAGCGAACTTTACATAAATAGGTGTATTTTGGGTTAACTTTTGGTGGGGCTGGATGTTACGGTATTCAGTCTCGCTACAACAGCCTTCTGGTCACTAATCCCTGTATTGAGACTCAACTTTGCTTTGAAGTTTTCAACAACAGTATCATCTGAGTTGTGGTGTCAGTAAAAGGAACGAATTATTAATTCAGTCGCGCTGTCAAGTATAACCTCTACACATACAATCTCACAGTAACTATCTACTTCAATTTCACTACAAGGTTAACTACTTTTGGTAACAATAAGCACTCCTCTGCCAACCGTGTTTAATCTATCCTCTCTGAACACGGTTAAGACTTTTGCAAAAATTTTCGCTGGAGTCATCTCCACCTTTAGCCAACTTTCCTTACCTATAGTGATATGAGCTTCAGTGCTTTCATTTAGTATTTGGAGCTCCGGTTCTTTTCCAACACAACTATTACAATTTACAACTAAAGTATCGGTTGTTGCTATGTCTACCTTCCTGTCGTCGCCGTGTATCCTTTTTGATTGACGCCATTTTCTCCGTAGTTTCCAGGGAAGTTCTACCATCGTGTCCCTTCTCCTTATCAGTGTTTTCCACGTATTCCCTTCCTCTTCATAGGATAATGGGATCAAAAGTATCCGTTTTTCATATTAGGTGCATTGTGCTGCCACATACTGCCAAGTACTCCATATCAGCAACCCCAGTAAACACAGTGAGAGAACAGAATAGGTCGCTCCACAGAACTGATGGACTTAGAACGTGGTCAGGTCATTGGATGTCACTTGTGTCATACGTCTGTGCGCGAGGTTTGCACACTCCTAAACATCCCTAGGTCCACTGCTTCCGAGGTGATAGTAAAGTGGAAACGTGATGGGACACATGCAGCACAAAATGTGTACAGGCCGACCTCCTCTGCTGACTGACAGAGACCGCCGGCCGTTGAAGAGGGTCACAATGTGTAATAGGGAGACATCTATCCAGACCATCTCACAGGAATTCCAAACTGCATCAGGATCCACTGCAAGTACTATGAAAGTTAGGCGGGAGATGATAAAACTCGTATTTCATGCTCGAGCGCCTGCTCATAAGCCACACGTCACGCCGGTAAATGCCAAACGACGCCTCACTTGGTGTAAGGAGCGTAGATACTGGGCGATTGAACAGTGGGAAAAAGGTGGGTTGACTCGCGAATCACGGTACACAGTGTGACGATGCGATGGCAGGGTGTGGGTATGGCGAATGCCCGGTGAACGTGATCTGCCAGTGTGCGTAGTGCCAACTGTAAAGTTTGAAGGCGGTGGTGTCTGGTGTGGTTGTGTTTTGCATGGAGGAGGCTTGCACCTGTTGTTGTTTGGCGTGGCACTATCACATAACAGGCCTACACAGATGTCTTAAGCACCTTCTTGCTTCCCACTATTGAAGAGCAATTCGGGGATGGCGACTGAATCTTTCAACACGATCGAGCACCTGTTCATAATGCACGGCATGTGGCGAAGTGGATACAGGACAATAACAACTCTGTAATGAATGGACTGGCCTGTACAGAGTCCTGACCTGAATCCTACAGAACACCTTTGGGAATTTTTGAAACGCCAACTTGGTGCCAGCCTCACCGACAGACATCGATACCTCTCCTCAGAGCAGCACTACATGCAGAATTGGCTGCCATTCCCCAAGAAACTTTCTGGCACCTGACTGAGCGTATGCCTGCGAGGGCTAACGGGGTGCCAATACCTTACTGAATTCCAGCATTGCCGATGGAGCGCGCCAGGAATCTGTAAGTCAGTTTCAGCCAGGTGTTCGGATATTTTTGATCACATAGTGAAACTTATCAGTCTACTTAATTTTCAAATATCTTCTGTAGCACCACATCTCAAATGCTTTGATTCTTTTCTCTTTCGGTTTTTCTAAAGGTCATGTTTCACTCCCATACAATGCTGTGTTCTAAACGTATATTCTCAGAAAACACTTCCTCAAATGGAGACATACGTTCGACAATAGTAGACTTCTATTGGCAATCAATGACCATTTCGCCAGTGCTAGTCTGCTTCTGTTTCCTCCTTGCTCCGTCCGTCATGGGTTATTTTGCTGCCTAAGCTGCAGAATTCCTTAACTTCATCTACATCGTGATCACCAATCCTGGTGTTAACTTTCAGGCTGTCGTCCTTTCTGCTATTTCTCATTACTTTTGTTTTACTCTCAGTCCATATTCTGTACTTATTCGACCGTTCATTTCATTTGAGCAGACCCTGTTATTCTTCTTCACTAACCCTGAGGACAGCAATGTCATCAACGAATCTTACAATTGATATCCTATCACACTGAATTTTAAATCCACCCTTGAGACTTTTTTTTTTCTATCATTGCATCTTCGATGTACGTACTGAACAGCAGGAGCGAAAAATTGCATCCTTGTCTTACACCTTTTTAATCCAAGCACTTCGTTCTTCCGCTTTCATTGAGCCGCTTGGCTCTTGTACATATTGTATATTACTCATCTGTACCTACAACTTAGCTCTGTTTTTCTCAGAATTTGGAACATCTTGTACCGTTTTGCACTGTCGAAGGCTTTTTCCAGGTAGCAGATTCTCTGAAAGTGTATTGATTTTTCTTCAGTCTTGTCGTCATTATCAACCGCGACGTCACAGCGGCCTTTCTGGTGCCTTTACCTCTCCTAAAGCATGAACTTATCGTTATGTAACACATCCTCAATTTTCTTTTCCAGTCTTGTGTACATTATCCATGTCAGCAACTTGGATGCATGAGCCGCTGAGCTGTTTGTACTGTCGTTCTCGCCCGTGTCAGCTCTTGCAATCTTTGAAACTGTGTAGATGATGTTTTCCCGAAAGTCAAATGGTATATCGACAGTCATACATTCTACTCCCCAACGTGAATGGCCGTTTTGTTGGCTCTTCTCTCAACGATTTTAGAAATGCTGATGGAATGTTACCTATTCCTTCTGCCTTATTTAATCCTAAGTCTTAAAAAGCTATTTCAAATAGTTATTCTAATAATGGATCCAGTATGTATTCTGCATCCACTCCTTTTCCGTCTTCTGTCACGTCATCAGACAAGTCTTCCCCCTCATAGTGGCCTTCATTATTCCCTGTCCATCTGTCTGCTCTCCCCTCTGCATTTAACAGTGGAATTCTCATTGCACTTTTAATGTGACGGCCCTTGCTTCTAATCTCACCGAAGATTGTTTTGACGTTTCTGTTTCTGAGTCAGTCCTCCCAACAGTGATTTATTTTTTATTTCTTTATATATTTCGAGTAGCTATTTCGCCTTAGCTTCCTTGCATTTCATTTATTTTATTTCTAAGTGACTTGTATTTCTGTATTCCTAAATTTACTGAACATTTTTGTACTTCCCTCTTTCATCGATCAACTGAAGTGTGTCTTCCGTACCCGATGGGTTCTTCGAAGTTACCTTCTTTGTACCTATGTTCTTCTTTCTAACTTCTGTGACTGTCTCTTTTTAGAGATGCCCACTCTTCTTCAACTGAATTGCCCACTGAGCTATTCCTCATCGCAGTTTCTGAAGTCTTAGAGAACTTCAAGTGTACCTCTTTATTTCGTAGTGCTTCCTTGTCCCACTTCTTTGGGCACTAATTCTTCCTGACAAATCTCTTAAACTTCAGCCTACTCCTCATAACTACTAAATTGTACTTGCTCCTGGGTACGGTTTAGAATCCACTCTCTGATTTCAGGATCTCTGCCTAATCATAATGCAACCTAACTGAAATCTTATGACATCTCCCGGCCTTTCTCAAGTATACCTCCTCCTCTTGAGATTTTCGAACAGAATATCTGCTTTACTACCGAAAATTGATTGCGGAACTCAAGTAGTCTTTCTTCTCTCTCGTTCCTAATATCAAGCCCACATTCTCCGGTAACCTCATCTACTCCTTCCAGACAACAGCATCCCCACTCCCCAATTATTACAAGATTTTCATCCCTTTACGGACTGAATTACCCATTCAGTTCCCTCATTGAATTCCTCTTGAGCTTGAGCTTGCGATGTCGGCTTGTATACCTGAACTCTCGTTGTCGGTGGCGGTTTGCTGGTGATTCTATGAAAACAACGCAATCACTGAAGTGCTCAAAGTAACTCTCAGCCTTATCTTCCTGTTCAATCCTATCCTCGTTATGCCATTTGCTGTTGCTGTTGAAATTACCCTATATTCATCTGATCTGAACTCTTTGTCTTCTCTTTGTTTCACTTCACTGACCTCAGGTATGTCTAGATCGAGCCTTAGCATTTACCGTTTCATATTTTCATATTTTCTAGGTTCCCTACCACGTTTAAGCTTCTTACATTCCACTCCCCGATTCGTGTAACTTCATCTTTTCGTTAGTTATTCACTCTTTTTCTCATGGTCACCTCCAATTTGGCAGTGCGTGGGCTAATCCAGAATCTCCTGTGAGTGGATAGATCATCGTGAGACATTTTAAATTGGAGATCACATCGTGTGTAAACACTTATGTCCCCGTAATGCAATGGTTTCCATTTCCTTCTGCATCCTTATGCCTTTGATCGTTGCTGATTCTTCCGCCCTTTGGGGACAGTTTCGCAATCAGTCACTCCCTCCGCCCTCTTTGACAAGACCGTTGCTGAATGAGGGTGATTTCTTATGACGGAGGTTTTATTAAAAATTTAAGTGATGACGTGGTTTGAACCCGGGACCAAGTTTGTTTCGATTCCTTAATCAAAGATGCTACACCTTTTTTATTATGAGATTGTCCCGGTACGTTTATGAACATTTAATCGACCACAGTCAAAATCATTATGAAATATGAGCAGTAATTACAGAAAAGAAATAATTATTACTAATAGAAAATTGTTAATGCTTTAGAGGCCACTTGTTGACAAACTGCCTATTGGCTCCTGTCTCGGGTTCTTAGGCCGACATTCGTCTAATGATTTTACTGACTTTTTTCCAACACAAGTGGTCGGCATTGTCAAAGCTTCACCCTCCATTGCCGGTGGTGAACAGGAGCCGATCTCGAGGCCGCAGACTATATGTACCTCGCGCGCCAATGTCCGAGGGCTTCTCCGCGCTCATTTCCTGTGCGGTTCTCCTCTTGTTACCTGTGGCGGTCGTTCGCTGAAGTACGGGAAGTCAGGATCCGTTTAACTTACGGCTTTCCTCTTTCTTGTTGAAGCTGTTCGCGTGTTTTTTGTATTTCTACAGCTTCTCTGAAGAAACGCGTGTGATAGTGCTTCTCTACAGCCAGAACTTCCGTGTCGGCGAATTTTATTGTACGTGGTCGGTCTCACTCAGTGCGTGCTCTGCCACGGCCGATTTCGCCACCTGCCCCAACCTGCATGTCGCTTGCGTTCTTTGATCCTGATGTTGATCGTCCAGTCATTCCGCCATAAGCTTTTCCGCATGTGTATGGTATACGGTATATTCCCGACATTGCAAGTAGGTCAATTTTCTCCTTTGCCGATCTAAGACACTCTTTGATCTTCCTTGTCGATTTGAAAATCGTCTTTGCGCCATCTTTGCGCAGTATACGGCCGATTCTGTCCGTCATTCTGGAATATGTATGGCAGAAAGGCCGTACCTGACAGTCCTTTTTCTGCTCCTTACTTCGCTGAGTGTTTCGCTCTGTTACACTTCCAGTATAATTTGTGGAGTACCAATACACTTTCCAGGTGTTGCATTTGCAAAAGCGCTCGGTAACGTGGGAACCGCAGCCACTTCTAACGTGCTGTCTCTAGACAGTGCTGAAAGAAATGAGGATCAGGGTCGTTCCCTCCTTCAACACTGTAGTGAAACAGGAGGAAAATGACAGTATCATTTCCGTCTGAAGAAAAAAAGGGTAGTCCGGGTTAATACGAAATTCTCCCGAAAACGAATATTCAGGTCCTCGGGAAAGAAAATCCACCTGTCGACGAATCCAGAGCCAATAATCCTGTCCACATGAGACCAGCCTGTGAAGTAAGGTTTTAGTGTGAAGTCTTTCGTGACATTTATCAGTCGGGTGAAGACCTACGTCATAAATACGGTCGCCTGTCGGTATCAAACGATGTAGGACCCTATACCACGACGAAGTGAGCTCCATAGGTAATACGGAAACACTAAAGTAAAATCAGACAGTTTTCCTGGATGTTGACGGTGAAGGCAGTTCACGAGAGAGCCAGGAGGGAGGCAAGATGGTTGCCCCCAACGGTATGATAAGTCTTCGGTAGTGAGGTGCGTCTTTGGAAGGAATGGAGAAAACACAATTGTAAAATATTCGCGGACATGTCGCTATTTAGTGTTATTCCATCTATCACCAACGGGAGGACTCAGTCCGACTGACTGGAGACAAGAAAATGAACGACATGGAGCGAAATACGGTCCCTCTGTACACGTTAAGACATTGCAGCGTATAAAGGAGATGGACGACTTCACTGTAATATTTGAGAAGACATAATCGTTTGAGCTGCGGGGGCCTGGCCACCACTTCATACCGAACTCTAAATATGTGTCGTCACCACAAGAATCGATTATATTGTGGTTTGAGACTGCGAGTCATCACCGCGAGAAGCAGGAATATCTGTGGAGTGTAACACACTTTACTGAAAATATAGGTGTCTCAGACCCGCACTTAGTGAAAGAAGTGAAGGGAACTGCGTTTGTGTTCAGGAATCGCTCCCTGAACATGAGTCGTAGCTTCTTGCTAGTTAAGTGCCGCCATTTTGGTCGGATTGCGATCTATCATGATCCCTAAAATCTTCTGGCGATCGACGACCGTCGCTCAAGTAATTACGATTTGGTTAAAGCCCTGCATAGGCAGGAACGCACATTTGCGAGTGGTAATGTGGGCATTATCAAGGCTTCAAAATGAATCCTAGGTATTCTTGAGCCATAAAAAGTCGTCGGTACTTCGTACTAAAACCATGACGTCATCAGCGTAAGAAATTAGTGAATAAAGCTCTTCCAACATAGCCAAGACACGTAGGGCAGCTGCATGGTAATACACCGAAGCAACTAAAGAGGCATGGAGGATACCAGAGCAATGATTGGCAGGGACTGGCATGCGCTGTAGGTAAAACCAAAGGCGGTTAACACACTCATTAAAAATCTGTGTCTGACACAGCCGAGTGACCTATGGAGGTTGAGACAAAGCAAGGCCGCGAGATAGTTACGGCCGCAGTCAGCGAAACATTCGATAACAGAAGTCGTGCCTCCAGGCCCTTAGCTTTGATGAACGGCATTGATTTTGTCGAGCAAGTTAGAGAGACGGGTGTTTATAGGTAGAGAGGCAATATTATAGTGGAAGTTTAGGAGAGTAATCGGGCGAAGTGATTCAAGATCACGTCGACACATTCCTTTCGAGATGAGAATCATGATGATGATGATGATGGGATCCCATTCTCTCAGGAGCGTAGGGGACGATGAGAGAGACCCGCACCGCTGTACTAGGGAAAGTCCTAGTGGTGGTGTTTTGCCATTGCCTTCCTCCGACTGCAATGAGGATGAATGATGACGATGAAGATGGCACAACTATACCCAGTCATCTCATGGCAGGAAAAAGTCCCTGACCCCGCCGGGAATCGAACCCGGGACCCCATGCGCAGGAAGCAGGAACGCTACCGCAGGGCCAAGGGCTGCGGAACTTAATATTATATTATCTCCCTTGAAAAGAGCAGGAAGCAAATCACCTCGTTTCACTGCATTGACGTTACTGTCACATATGAGATGACAAAGAATAAAAAGTTGTTCCATAAAAACACGGGAGAACTGTCGTAAGTCAGTAACATCTTGCCACGATATTTCGGCACAAAGTCTTTTGGCCATCTTCTGGTGAGTACAGCTGTAAAAGTACTGGCGAATACGCGCTGAGATCTGCTATTTAAAGCCAAAGGGGGCTGTATTGCGCATGCGCTGCGCATATACTGTTTAGCGTGCCCGTTCACAACTCCGTGAGCAGCGCCTGGCGCCCTCCGCGGTGAAAACTTGGCATTTCGATATCAGATCGATCTTCTTTATACCGATAACTACGTTGACAACGAAGTTTCTCTACAACGGGATTCCAAGCGGAATTTAACTGGTAACCGGTGTTACTGACTTACGGCAGTTCTCCCGTGTTTTTGTGGAACAATCAGTACGCCGGGAAAATTTCAAACAAAAATCTAGGTGACTTGCTTGATTGAGACCTGATAGCAACATCACATACATCGTCCTTGTCGAAGTAACTCAAAAAAACGTGATGTAATGCATGGGTGACGTAGAAATCCACAAAAGGGGAAATTTCATCATGAAGGTTTTCAGTCGGAATGTGGGTATCGTACAGTTCAGTAAAATAGTTAAAAACTAAATTAAAAATGTCATGCTGAGACGTTGACACTCGACCATCGGCATTAGTGAGGGATGTAATGCAAACAAGTTTCCTGCATGCCCGCTTACGGATAAGATGGTGTAGTTAAGCCAGTTCATATTGTAAAATGGAACGTGGCTGAGATTTTGCCCGACGTCCTTACATATGAAATTCTTTGAACCGCAGTAATTAGGCATAATCCGTAAAGGAGCTTGTCAAATGCCATCATAAAGTTGACATAATACGGAGTAATGAAATTCTTGGGTCCGTCTGAAATCTGCCACCCTTATGGCATCAATACGGATGACAGTTTTACGAATTTTTGCCTTGGCTTGCAGTGTACAGCAATCCACAATAGAGAGTAGCGTTCTATAGCACGAGAGCAAAGGGCCCATACTTCCTGAATGACGACACCAACAGACTTGTATTGTAGATATCCTATATTGAGTATCCTCGGAATACGATACAATTTTACCGGCTGCTGCTCATAATGAAATGCGACGCCTAAAGTACAATTATCAGTAAAAAAAAAGACGGGTACAACGTCAACATCCAAAAGCCGCCCGCACGAGGAATCAGAAAGGTAAAAGCGATCAAATAGACTGCTAGATGTGGTAGTAAAACAAATGCACCGGACATGTGTAGGACACAGACGTAGTTGCGAGAAGTGTACCATGTCATCGAGGGACTGATCCAGTGTCCGGAGAACACAATTAAAATCACCACCCAATATAATCTTTGTGAGTGATGTACGAAGTAGATAAGGGGTTTCCTCTTTGTAGAAACGCGTAAGCTCCATAGAACAGTCAGAAGCAGAAGGGGACTCGAAATCAAGTAAAGCTCAAGAAGGAACATCCTGTACCCCTACCATCTTGGAAAACTTCGAAATGGAATTCCTTCCCCACATAAGAAGTCAGTGCCAATAGAAAGTTCGGAAGCCACATTAAAAAAAGGCCGATAACCCAGAAAGTGACAACCGGTCAAATAATGCTTCCTGTAAAAATATTATGTCTGCACCAGAGTCATATGAAAACTGTCGCAAAGCGGCAAAGTGGAGTTGTGAACCATTCCTGTTAATGTTAAAAGTGGGGAAAGTATATGCTAGCATTGGACAACTGACCTGTAACAAAAAGTATAAAATTAATAAACCATCACCTAACATAGCAACGTATGTGCCAGTATCCATGGCAGTATCAATGGAGGAAACGGAGAGAAAAGAACTGTGAATATCTTTCCATCTTCCAACTGTATTCTCTTTTCTTCCGGAATGCGATTCCCTCAAGCCAGAAACACTGCCTACTGCGGCTTCTCGGAATTGCGCTATCACATATTGGCGGTGGGGGGGGGGGGGGGGCGGGGAGGGGGGAGGTGGTGTGACGCATAAATTCCTTTTTGGACTGAGAGGAAGAAGCCTCTACAGCCCACTCATATCAAAGGACAGGTGCTCGCATACGGGGATTCGATTAATAACAACGGGGTCCTCCTGCCCCTAGTAATCAAACGGGTTATGTACATCTAAAGGTTGTGACATGGAGGACGCGGCAGAAGCCACAGTAGTCTGGGAAGCTGATACAACCGGAGAGGTGTCTGAAAGACACGGGAGAGACAAGTGATGTTCCGAAACAGATTCCTCTACAGGTAGCGCCGACGAGGTGGTCTGTATGATGGAAGAATCGCCATATGACTTCAGATACCACCTGATCAGGTGCTGAAGCACCCAGGGCTCCCTCGTCCACAAACTCAGGGCAGAGAAGAGGGTCCTTCAACTGAAGGCTATCCGAAGGGCGAGCCAAGCGGAAAATGCTCCTCAACTGTATCAGTCCACAGCTCGTGGTCTAGTGGCTAGTGTTACTGCCTCTGGATCACGGGGTCCCGGGTTCGATTCCTGGAAGAGTTGGGGATTTTCTCTGCCAGGGGACTGGGTGTTTGTGTTGTTCTCATCATTTCACCATCATCATCATCATTTGAGACAGTGGCTACATTGGATTGTGAAAAAAATTTGACTGTGTACAAACTGTGAGTTTGTACAGGTGCTGATGACTGTGTATTTGAGCGCCCCACAAACCAAACCATGCATCAACTGTATCATCTTCTTGTGTTCTGCTACGTTTGTTTAGAATAACAGGGGACGGCACCGTAAAAGTAACGGCGTTGACGTCCCTACGTGTTATCAGTTGGAGAAAAGCTCACAATGATTGTCTCTCAGAGATACACTATGGTCCTTAGTAACCAGGGTTGGGTCAGCTGCAGAGCCTTGTGGGAGAAGATTCGCTAAAGTAATTTTTTACGCTGTTCATGGACGTGTCTTAATACCACTACACAACGCGGACAATTTATATGGAGGTGGCCTCTCTGAACACAAATAAAGCAGGTGCTTTCGTCGTGGCCGGCGTAAGTAACGTGAAGCCGATAGCCACATACCCGCAAGTGAGAGGAAATATTAATTTTAATCACCATTTCAGCCTACCGTAACCACTATGGACCAGCGTTCCCTTCGAACACGTCGTATATCTCATAAGGAGCATGATAGACCACAAAAACGGTCTTCTACCTCTGGTAGAAGATTAACAACCCGAAACTTTGTATAGCATATACGTGATTTCGCCAAAGTAGCCATGCTAGTGGAACCATCAGGATAAGTAAAGCGGACCTGAGTACCATGACGTAATAATATCTTGCCAACCTGAAGGCGGTCAAGAAGATTAACAGAAAACACATGTAATTCCGAATCAGAGTCCTCACATTGATCTTCTCCACAAACCAGTCGTGTATCTCTAAAGTGTCTGGCTCACGTACCGTGTGAGTTTATTGAAACTGAAGCTGACGGTACCTGTACGCGGGACTGACGTGGGAAGCGTGTTGGACATCACAGAGCGAGACAACGCCACCTTAGGAAGGGCTGCACGAACACCAGACACTAGACTACAAACAGCAATGCAATGCGCACGAGCTCTCACACGACAGTGCACGCAAACAGAGATGGAACTAGAGCAACCTTCAACCCCCAACTCGTGATGCATGAATCAACCCCCTACAACACAATTACAGAACCGTCTGAGACTCTAAGTCAGACCCTTCACTCGGATATGTACCAAAAGACCACAATCGGTTCCGTCGACGATGCTACAGACTGCGAGCTTCATATCAGAATCAAGACTCGCAGTGCTTCCCGTTACGGCTAGGCGCTTGAAAAAAGAGAGATTCTCTTCCATTTCAAATCAACAAACATTGTTAGTACCGTCATGAGCCACCACCCGCAGTTGGAGTTACCTTGTGCTCTTCACGGCAACTGGAAGCTATCTTTCCACAACTAGACTGACTCCATTCGGTATGAACAAAGAGTGCATGCTAGATCTGGCGATCTTCCTGACCATGAGAGTAACTCAGTGTCATCTAGACAGTTCACACAAACAAGTGCCAAGTGTTGACATGCATGGTCCTGTTGAAAAATGGCACAGTGGTACTCTTGCATAACAGGAAACACTTGAAGATCATGTGATGTAACGTTGTACCATCAGATTTCCCTCAATTACTATCAGGCATGTTGTGAAGTCATATCAGTTTCTTCCCAGACTAGCCAGGAGTGATACTGCTGTGTCTCTGCAAAACGTAAGAAAACTGGGACGTCTTCCCAGGTCGACGTGATACTCGCTGACAGTAGTCATCTGGGGTAGGCCAGCAAAGCGATTCGTTGCTGGATACAGCTCAACACAATTCGTCAACACTCCATACTTGCCCGTCACGACACGACGCTAAACACAGCCGTTCGTGTTGTGGTGCTAACGGCAGACTACTCATGGGAGAGTAGTCCGGCTGTTGCTCTTCTCCTGGAAATCGAGTGTGGGAAAGTGTCCATTATTTGATCTCGAATGGCTGACACAAATGTCAACGAGTACCGATGTGCTTGGCACAAAAATGCTAATCCTTCCTTGTTGTTAGATGTGGTCGACCGTAACCTGGACGACGAGTATGACTGCCCTCAGGCCGGGTCAGTATGGTTTCCATAAGGAAAGGAAGACTGGGCTCAACGTGCCATGCAGTCCAGTATCAGGTCACTGAATTCGTATACCGCAGGATTCGACAAGTAACGTCATCCACACCTGAAGTTGCATTCCTGTCCCAGTTTGAGGCGTTGCAAACGACCCTCACACCCCCCCCCTCCACCCGCCCATCAATAAAACGACGCCCTCTGGAGAAACTACTCGACGGCTGTCGACATTGGACGCTCATGGAGCGATGTCGAGGTCATTAGAAACGGAGCACAAGTGTGGCTGTGTAAAAGATGGGGAAGGCAACCGGCCGTGCCCTTTCAAAGGAACCGTCCCCGACATTTGCGTGGTGTGATTTAGGCCTGGATGGCTGGACGCGCCGGCCGCTGTGGTCTAGCGGTTCTAGGCGCTCAATCCGGAGCCGCGCGACTGCTACGGTCGCAGGTTCGAATCCTGCCTCGGGCATGGATGTGTGTGATGTCCTTAGGTTAGTTAGGTTTAAGTAGTTCTACGTTCTAGGGGACTGATGACCATAGATGTTAAGTCCCATAGTGCTCAGAGCCATTTGAACCATTTTTTTGGCTGGACGCTGGTTTGAACCGTCGTCCTTCCGAATGCGAGTCCAGTGAGCTGACCACTAGCCGCATCGCTCTGTAATATTGCAGATTCTGATTCATTTATTTTATGATGATTCCTGGTTCTGAGAACAAAGGGGATCGACGACAGGTGGACTTAAGGTCCTAGGACGAGGGCTACGGTTACCCAGCAGTTACCATGCTGCAAGGTATCATTGTTGCTAAGGGTAAAGTTAGGTACTCCACCACAGAACACCGTTGGACCATGCAGAACGACTTGTGCACGGCTTGGTAACGGCTGGGTAACCGCCCTCGTCCATGAACCTAAAGTCCTGCTGATGCAGTAGCAGTACGATAGCAAACGGCAGTCGTTTGTATAAACCGTTTGTTGTGGGCTGAATTCGAGAATGTAAGTGGGTGGGAGACTTTTTCAGGCAACCTTGGTGAACATTTCCAATCATTTGCCGTAAGTGAGAACCCACAGCCAAGAACTTCATAAATTTAGGTTGATGTCAGTGATAAATGTTGTATGCAGCTTTGCAGACTATTATCGATAACACATTGATAACCTACTGCATATTTCTACATTTCTAAATGGCATGTGACACCGTTCTCACAAGCGGCTAATAAGCAAGTAGGGTGCCTACGGAGTAACATCTCTGTTGTGTGAATCGATTCGTGATTTCCTGTTGGAAAGATCAAACTTTATAGTAATTGAAGGAAAGTCATAGAGTGAAACAAAAGTGATACCTAGCATTTGTCAAGGAAGCACTGTAGGCCCTCTTCCTAATTCACTCAGAGAATTTGAGAGAAAATCTGAGAAGCGAACTTAGACTGTTTACATATGATGCTGTCATTTACCATTTAGTAGGGTCATCATAAGATCAGCATCAATTGCTAAAGGATTTAGGCAAGGTATCTCCACGGTGTGAAAAATAACAGTTGACCCTTGTAATGAAAGTGTGAGGTCATCTACATGAGAACTTAAATAAATCCGTTACATTTATTTCACATGATAAAACGTCAAATCAAATAAATACCTAGGAATCACAGTTACGAACAGTTTAAATTGGGACTAGGGCAAAGATAACTTGGCGAGGAAAGCAAACCAAAGACAGCGTTTTATTGGCATAAGAGTTACAAATGTGGTAGACCTACTAAAGAGAGTGACCATAGTATGCTTGTCCGTCCCTTGCTAGATTACTGCTGTGCAGTGTGGGATCCTTAGCAGATTCGATTCACGGAGAACATCAAAAAAGTTCAATGATGGGACGCTAATTATGTATTATCGTGAAGTAGAGGAGAGAGTAACACGGATATGATACGAGAGTTGGGGCGGCAATCGTTAAAACAAAGGCGGTTTTCGTTGCGATAAGATATTTTCACAAAGTTTCAATCTCCAACGATCTCCTCCGAATACGAAAGTATTTCGTTGCCACCAACATACATAGGGAGACATGATCACTGCAATTAAATAAGAGAAATCAGGGCTCGCACGGAAAGATTGAAATGTTCGTTTTTCCCGCACGCTGCCAGTCACTTAAGTGTGAATTGCAGAGTAGGTAAGTAGATGTATATGTAGATGCACATTGTGTCGTGTGTTCAGTGTAGACTCAGGCGTTGGCGATAATTAAATATACTGCCTGCTAATTACCCATTGTATTACTACAGTTGCGTAGGAAGAGGATGGCCGTGATAGATTAGTTAGCAGAGATCTATAATCCCGACGTGGACGTCCTGGGTTCAATGCAGGACGATCAAAGTCCATTCAGCCTACGATGGAATTGAGTAGTGTGGCTCATTCCCTGGAGGGACGAGGGGACGTTGGAAAGATGACTGGGACTGCAGTGGCGCTGAAAACTCGCTACCATTTTCCTCATTGTAATGGCGAACGAAAGGCTACACTCTAAATGCATTCAGGCCTAAAGCCCGTTCACAAGCTTGAGCACCAGAGGAATTACCTTTTTCGAAAAGACAGTACAACAACGTAAGCGTTGGTCCGTTGTCCCTGAAAGTCAACTCTTAGGGCTCAACAAGGAAAACACTGTTTTGCAGTCGATAATAAAATACAACTTTGTGCTATATAGAATTAAACGGCATTTTTGTTTCAGATATGATCGTAACTGTTTATTCTCAATCCTGGAGTAATTGTTCTTAGCTAAAGTTAGCGTTTAAATGTGTATTTGGATGGTTTGTTTAATGAATAAGTCATTAGTCCCTCCTACACGGAACAGGAAAGTCAACAAAGCTACATACCAAAGAAGGGTCTTGAAGGAAAGGAAACCCAGAGGTCTACGGAAGGTCAACACAGCATGCAGAAAGGAACAAGGGAAAAGGTAAGTGGGGAAAGAAAGAAATGTGTGCAACGTATGACATCCGAAAGGCAGCTGGAAGCCGCCATTGGCAGAAAGTGACGTATCGCTCGCCAAGTACTACAGAAATCCCATCCAATAATACCCAGAAAAGGCTAGTGACATGGACAGGGCGAAAGAAGCACAAGAAGACAGTGGAAGAACACCAAATCTATCAGAACACGACAGAAGAGGGAGCCGATGCCTGTTTGAGGCAGAGAAGGCTATAGGGTACCCAGTCCACCCCTCAGTAGGCGGACAAGGCTCTTATGAGCCTTCCCCCCTCCCTTATAGAGAATTTTAGAAAACCCCCATCACAAACGAACTTAAAACTAGGTGAGCTACTGAGGCATCATCAGCTAACACCAGGGGTAGCAAGTTAGGAAGAGTCCGCCACAGGGCAGCTGGGTTATGAACAGTCCAGGGAAATGTGATCCAAGACAACGACAGCGGAGTGGATCTTTGTGACAGAGAAGAGGGCCATGCGGAACTAGCGGAGCATGATGGAGTGCTCACAAGCGCCCACATGGAATATCTCCTTTATCGCCCATAGTTTGTTCAGTAAAGTGAGAGTATACCATTTTGTATTTCAGATGCTTAAAATTGATGACATAATACAGATTCCCGAATACCGATCTCGATAGACAGCCTGCTGGTAGGCAATTTAGCCAGTCTGTCCATTTCCTGTGTCCAACGTGACCCAGGATACAGACAATACACACTAAGTGGCCACATTGTCTGAGGGCAAAAAGGGAATACTGGATAATCAGAAGCAATGGATGGCGAGGGTAATACTGGTTAAGAACTTATAAACTGTTCAAAGAATGGCTACACTGCAGGAATGGATATGCTCAAGAGCACGAGGAACAGCTACCAGCTCTGCACTGATAACACTGCAGCCATCCAACAAGAGGCAGAGTTCATTACACCCTGCATGAATGTAAGGAAAGCGAGTGTGACTGGCAAGCATTCAATCATCAGTATAGATTACTTATGAACTCCAAAACGCGTTGAGAGCGAAGAATAATTGGTGGTGAGGGGCCGTAGGTTGAGTTGTCTTTGAGCCCTTGTGATAAGTGGAGAGAGAGCTGTGGAAAAGAGATACATTATAGAGGTGTATGTGAGCACGCCTGGAGAGGAAGTGTTAGAGGGAAAACCTGAGTCCAGAAGAAAGGGTCTGGACGCAGAGGGTGATTGTAAACCCCAGACCTGGGTTGCCACTGCAGAAGGTGGATCTCCATATCTGGAAACACGAGATGGTAGTTCAGGGACTCTGCGTAGCAGTGGATATGTAATGCATAAGCAATCAACTGTTGGTGATGTAGAACCTGAAAGGTGGAATCCTTGCCTCTAGTGGGGGGCTAATCACAGGGCTAGTCCAAAAGGCACCAGTTGGCAGTAATACCCCAAATGGTTTATTTGGTCCCGCATCCGTAATATCGGAATTAATACTGAGCTGTATGTAAGACCCGTATAATCTAGATAGGACTGGTCCAGTGCTGTGTATAGCCATGTCAGAGTAGAGCAGTCCATATTGCAGTTGCTCTAGGTTACTTATTGAGGTGTTACCAACATGTCTGCTTTAGATAGGCATCAAATACGAGTCCCAGAAAAGGATGAGAGTTCACCACATTGAGAGACTGACCATGAAGGTACCGATCCCGATTTGGTGAACTGTACGGGGAGAAAAAAATGCTTAATGAAGGTCTTGGCAGCCGAAAAATGAAATCTATGAGTGACAGCCCAAGACAACGCCCAGTGTATTCCGTCCCTGAAGTCTGCATTCAGCAACACTCATCAAGGACAAACAAAAATAAATCAAAAAATCATCAGCAAAATAATAAGGGCATACTGTAGGACCCACAGCTGTCACCGGCCCTTGATAGCCACTAAAAAGGAGAGTCACACAAAACAGAACCTTGCAGAACCCCTTACTTCTGCAGGAGTGAGGTGCTGCAGGAGGCGCCATGCTTTCTCTTAAAAGTGCAATATGAATGTAAGTTCTTGACAAATATCAGGAACAGGTCATGGGGGCTCCACTCGTTTAAGGTGGCAAGGAAGTGGTGAGACCATGTGGTACCACAAGCTTTATGCAGACTGAATTTCAACAAGGTGTTGACACCCTGCAAAAGCCACTAGCATAGCTGACTCCAGGTGGACTAAATTATCTGCAGCAGAGAATTCTCGGTGAAATTCACCCTGGGTCGAAGCCAAAAGATCCTGGGAGTCAAGTACACTACAAACCCTCCAACTCACCACATATTCAAGTAATTCGCAGAGGACATTGGTTAAACTGAGAGGGCGTTAGCTGTCTGTCGGAAGAGGCAACTTACCCAATTTCAAAACTGGAACAACGGCTCTTTCTCGCCATTGGGAACTAAATTCCCCCTCGCTCCAGAGATGATTGAAATGGGAAACTGTATGGCATTGGCTAGCTGGCTCTGAGCACCATGGGACTTAACAGCTATGGTCATCAGTCCCCTAGAACTCAGAACTACTTAAACCTAACTAACCTAAGGACATCACACAACACCCAGCCATCACGAGGCAGAGAAAATCCCTGACCCCGCCGGGAATCGAAACCGGAAACCCGGGCGTGGGAAGCGAGAACACTACCGCACGACCGCATTGGCTAGCCTCCGACAACTGTTGAAGCATTTAGTAGTGCAACTTGTCTTCCCCAGGAGCCGTGTCAGAGCAGAGATGAGGACGTTGACGAGTACAAACTCACCAAATGGGGCGTTGTACGGCTCCAGGTCATGGGGAGTGAAAGATACAGGAAGTTGTTCCAGACAGTATATGAGAAGACAGAATGTGGGCACATTGTGGAAAGATACTCAGTCCTGGACAGAATGCCGAGCAAAATACTGAGAGATAGAATCCGAGCTGGTGAGGATAACACCATTCAGGGAAATTTCCAGGAGGATGGCCAGTTGATCTTTACCCATAGCTGCAAGGAGAAAGTAAACAGCCGTATGGTAGCTATATATTGTTCTTAACATATTAACTTCTGGCGTTCAAGAAGGTAACAAGCCAGGGCAATACACCATAGCAAAAGGCAAGAAGAAGTGCCAGAAAATCAAACCTGTAATTCTTTCAGAGAGTACAGGCTTCCACTTAGATATACACTCCTGGCCAGTATCTCAAGTGTGTCCAAAACTGGCAAACCACCGTTCAGTAAGTTGTGCACCAATGGCCAACACCAAGCAGATAAGATGGGCGTCCAAACACAGGGAGAGCCATTGGCGGCAAACAACACTAAATTCAACATACATGTACAGCACGACTTTAAGAACCTGAATAATTCCCACAGTTTGATTCTGTTGAGTATCCGGTAGCAGGCTGATACACTCCCAAGGCACTTTCACAGATTCATGTTGTTGAGCACCACAAACGAGACCATAGCCCTCTCACTAGACGCAATATACAATCGCGGCCGCATGCATGTCTCCGTCCACAGCCCCACTGCTCACGTGACAGAAAGAGGAAGAGCAATGCTGAAAGAGCAACCGCCGACAACCAGGCTGCACATCGGAGCGCCAACCTACCGACCTAATACCAGCCATCTCCCCACAGCGACAGGCGCTTAAATAGTCGAAAAGCGACCAAAGAGGGAATCCACGGCCACCCGATGCAGCGTCGATTGCAGAGATCTTGCATCATTACAGAGAAGCGACTGGCAAACAATGTCCTTGTGAATCAATCCACAGATTCCACTGGATTTCACAAAGGACCGGCCCAGTTCGATAAAAGGCTTGGAAACCACAAAGAGTCGGCGAGTAATTATCCACAAAACGAGATTCAATCAATACAAGACAGTAGAGAGAAAGGAGAGACTGCATTCTTACAGATGACTACAATAACTGTTACAGTTCCTTTGGAGGAAAGTAGTACAAGAAGCTAGATGGACTTTTAAAAGGCCAGAATCAGTCACTGTGCCAGATCAGTGTCTGTCACCAGCAAGAGTGGAGTGATGTCCATGAAAGTAAGATTGGACCCCGACTGAGAGGATGGAGGTCACTCCTCCTGTGGTGTCAAGAGGACATCATCCCAAGATTTACATCTCTTCTTCTTCTCCCTCGAAGGGCAGGAGGAGTTACAGAACAAGTTACAGCAATTTCAGCACCCAAAAGAGAATGAGCAGCACTGAGGCCCGCAGAGAATGGGTCCTGTGTCCAACTCAAACTAACAGGATTCTTCTCCTGGAGACGCCACGTAGGGGGGGGGGGGGGGGGGGGGGTTCCTAGACGAAGCCCCATCCTCAGTGGGTTGCAGAGGTTTCTTCTCAGGCTAAGAAGAAGGGGGGGGTTCTTTGAAGGGAGGGCATGGAAACTGCTAGAAAGGAGGAAAGGAAGGTGGCCATAATGGAGGTAAGGAGGAAGAAGGAGGAGGAAGGGATGCAACAGAAACACATCTTAAAGACATCTGTTGCAGGTGGTAAAATCCATGTCGGACATCAGAGTAGGACTGTCGAGAGTTTTGAATTCCTTGGTCTTCATTTCCTTTTCACAGATCCAGCACTATACTGATCAAGGAGAATGTGGACCACAACAGTTCATACATGTGGGTGGTGGTACACAACTACTCGCCATATTGAGAGGGAAGCTGCAGTCATTGCAAATAGTATTCGCCTCAAATTGTGAAGATATGTAACCGAAAAAAAGGACAGCGGAAACACCAGACATGGCCGAAGAGAAATACTGGAACCAAGGGAATAGCCTCGTCATCAAAGAAAAAAAAAAGAAATACTGGAACCAAGGGAATAGCCTCGTCATCAAAGACGGAAACACTGGGCGAGTAAGAGGTGGTCTGACTGGAGACGTGGAGGTAGGACAGAAAGGAGAGGGTAAGGGAGATATTAATGCAGCCCAGGAGAGAAGAAACGCTGCAAAACTCGGGTCTCCATGCATGCCACACATGTACTCACAGAAGAGCTGTGGGCGACCCGCAGGGCAGACGCCTGTGCGAACGATTGTTCACTGTTTTTCAGATTTTACTGTTCCTCTAGCATCCAAATATGGCTAGTTTAATCTTTCATATGGTATAAGTATTCCACTTTCTCTTCAAAGAATGCACACTTCTTTAGACTGCGCTTAAATCGATTTCGTCGTAGCATCTGGAAAAGTAGTAGGACTTCACAAGATATTGCTACCTTGTAATCTAGATACTTAAATGTATTTGGAAACTTTTGAATCATTTACTCCAAGAACCACTGGAAAATTGCTGGTGGACTAGCAATCGCGAATGGAAACATGTTATATAGGCTGGGCCAATGAAAGTTGCCCAGAAAAGAGGATACCATTTGTAGCAGCAGTAACGGAGGAGGAAAAGACCGACAGTTACTTTCTGCAGGATGGTGCAACTGCCCATACAGCAGGCCAATCCTTGGAGCACATTTACGCAATGTTCATACTTGACAGGGTTGTTAGCAGTGGTCAGTCTGCTCACATCCCTAGCTGACCACTCAGATCACAAGTCTGAGGTATATTGTAACAACCCTCATAGACTTCAAGAACTGCAGCAGAACATTCCGGACGGTACTCCAGCAATTCCAGCAATCCAGATTCGATTCGCCTTCAGCAACGTGCTGACCGGGTCCCGGAAGTTCCAAAATATGAGTGATGGTTACTTTTAACATGTGCTATAGTCAGTTACGACTGTATTTCCTATCCTCTACTGTGTTTCTTTGTACCCTGGAAGTCTATTCCCAGGGCCATTTTAACTTCCCACAGCCTGTGTTTATGTTAATAGAATATTAACAACAATGAATAGTCGTCAGTATTTTTCTAGCAAAAATTGTAAATAGGGGATGGATGATTTTGAGAGAAGTACTGGCCACCGGATAGCTTCGTCATGAACTTTTCTGGCCACGGAATGGGATAAACGTCAATATTAGAATATTAGATTGTGAATTCTCCGTTGCTCTGAAGTCACAGCAAACACAGAATGAACTATTTGGTTCAACGGTGTGTAGCCCACTGATGTCATGTGTGGGAAGACGGATAGATTCACCAAATGATCTGATTCTGTGCTGAGATCATCCCGAAATACTACTGCCACAGATCTAGCTCTAAAGTAAAGCGTTACTGCAGAACACTAACTAAATGTGGTGTACGTAACCATCAGCACACTCGAAGTCTGGTGCAAACAGATCTGAAAATTCAGTACACAGCGATTAAAGATAACTGAAAGTTAATTGCTTGATTATGACATTGATGTCATCTACTGTCTCTGACCTGCAGGATGTAAATGTGTCCAGTCCAAAGATGTTTCGTGCCTGAGTGATGGCACCTCTAGAAACGTAATCGAATGGTGGAATTTCTCGCGAAACTATACGGTTCTTGTTGAAACTTTAGCCTCTATAATGTCAGCTCAAGAGACGGAGATCCTGTATGGGAATAACGTAAGAATGCAGAGTCTGGTTGCAGCAATAATGAATAAAATGGTCTTTGAATGTGAGTCGCGTTATGTGAACTTTAGATCAAGTACTCTTTAGACATTGTCACGTCGAATGACTGCTGAAGGGGCTCTTGTGCACCCTTATGTACTCCAGGCGCCAGCTGTGATCCCATATATGGGCATACCTGACTCCATCTCCGATGCGCCATTCAACCTCGCAATAGCTGGATATCACGGCACACTGGACGGCAGACCACCCTCTCTATTAAAGTATTTTTAAGAATTGTATTGAAATGACTTCTTTAACTACATTGTCCCAGAAGACGTTAGTGCAAGTCACGACACAATTTTCTTCTCCGATCCGATGACCGTTTTCTAGAGCATGCTCAGCTACAGTGGATTTTTCGGCTTAATGTAGGCGATAAAATCTTTCATGCCCCTTTCTGCGTGGATCAATAGTACGGACTGTACGTCAGACGAATGATTTACTACTCTTACATGGCAAGGTGCTCTGAGCCTTGCTGCGTTTTTAACTGGTTTCAGTATTTGCCGGAGTTAACGTGACTGGAAGTCCTTCTAGAATTCATTCAGTGTTACCGGCGTAAGACTGATTCCTTACATTATCTACCGCTACAAGGAGGAAAAGGTGCCCAGAAGTAAAGATATTGGGACGTTTCTCGTCAAGAAGACTAATTTACTGAGTGCACTGTCCTTCCCAATACGCTGCGCGTGATGAGAAGATTCCACGCTATACTAGGACACACTTTACCAGGAGAGGCTGGAGTGTCTGCAACTACGAAGGAAGTTCACAGTCTTGGACTAAGACTGGGGCAGCTAGATAAAGTTTCCCAACAAATAACATCACAGAAATCAACTGAAGAGAAGCGGAAAAGGACAAACAGCAGCGTTTTGCAACAACGATGCAGTATTGACCACTGATTCTTAGAACGCACTGTCATCGGCAGCGAGACAGATGGGTGCCATGTAAGAACTAGAGAAGGTCTCACTTCGCACCTTCACTGCAGGGTATTCCTGTCTTTGGAATAATAATTTGGATCGGACAGGCGGCCAGAAAGTTCGCCAGTGAAAGTGCAGACGATACACGGTGTGGAACTTCCCGCTTCCCCGTGGAAGCAAAACCATTAACACCAAACATGAAAAATGGTGTCGGTTGATAGTAATTGTCTTGTGCACTACGCAGTGATGAAAGTAATGTGGTACTTCCTGCCGAGAAGGATTGCAGTTATATAACCTAAGACCAGGAGGACTACGATACGATCCCCGCGCTGCTGGACGAAAATATTTATCAAAACGTTCCACGCCACCCTGCTCGAAGAATCACAAAAAAAACCTTCGGAGCTTCTTAAGAGCTGAGTACTGGAAGAAGGTATGGTCAAGAATCGTTCAACTTTCACCTAAACCGCCAGCTGTTTATGCTCTACCGAAGATCACAACGATAGGACATCCTTCCGTCTTTTTTCATCCACCATTTATTTGTCCGCATTCAAGCTGGCGAAGTATTTGACCAACATCATCACACCATATATGGGTTACTGTGCACATCATACTGAAACAGCCAGTTTTATTAGCCGAATAAATCGTCTTAGACTGACAGAGCTGGTCATAATAGTCGCTTTCGATGTGATTACGTTGTCTATAATGTGACTATCAAAGACTCTTCCAACTTGACCCCAGTTCTTTGCAGTGGCAAAGTAGAACTATTTAGGCCCAAACATTTATTTATTTTTTAGAGTCATCAGTCTTCTGAAAGGTCTGATGTGGCCCGCCACGAATTCCTTTCCTGTGGCAACCTCTTTATCTCAGAGTAGCATTTGCTGGATGTATTGCAGTCTCTGTCCCCCTCTATAGGCCTTATCCTTTACAGCTTCCTCTAGTTCCATAGAAATTATTTCCTAAGGTCTTAACCGGTGTCCTATTATCCTGTTCCTTCTCCCTCTCAGAGTTTTCCGCATATTCCTTTACTATCCCAGTCTGTGCAGAACCTCCTCATTCCTTACCTTATTAATCCACCTAATTTTCAACGTTCGTCCGTAGCACCATAACTCAAACGCATCGATTCTCTTACCTTCTGGTTTTCCAACAGTCCATGATTTTCTACCATAGAATGCTGTGCTCCAAACATCCGTTCCCAGAATTTTCTTCCTCAAAATAAGCACTGTGTTTGATAATAGCAGATTTCTCTTGCGCAGGAATTACCTTCTTCCCAGTGCTACTCTGCTTTTGATGTCCCCCTTACTCCTTCTGACATTGGTTTTTTGTAGACTACATAGTAGAATTCCTTATCTTTATCTACTTTGTCACGGCCAATCTTGATACTGAGTTTCTCGCAGCTATCGTTCCTGCTTCTTCTAGTTGCTTCCGTCTTTCCGTCATATTCTGTGCTCAGACTGTTCTTTTTATTCAGCACATCATACAGTTCTTTTTCACTTTAGCTGAGGATAGCAATATCATCGATATCCTTTCACCTTGAATTTTGATTCCACTCCTGAACCTTACTTCTATTTCCATCATTGCTCCTTCAGTGTAAAGATTGAACAGTAGAGGCAAAAGACTTCATCTCTGTCTTGGACCCTTTTAAATCCGAGCACTTCATTCTTGGTCTTCCACTTATATTATTCCCTCTTGTCCCTTGCACATGTTGTATATCACCCACCTCTCCCTATAACTTACTCCTATTTTCCTGAGAATGTAGAACATCTTTCACCATTTAATACTGTCGAACGCTTTTCCAGATCGATAAATCGTGTCACGGTGTCCTGATTTTTCTTTAGTCTTGCTTCCAGTATCAACCATGAAGTCTAATTGCCCCTCTGGTGCCTTTACCATTCCTAATGCCAAACTGATCGACATTTAATAAATACTCAGTTTTCTTTTCCGATCTTCTGTATCTTATTCCCGTCAGCAACTAAAATGCATAAGCTGTTAATCAGATTGTACGATAATCCTCGCACTTGTCGGCTCTTGCAGTCTTCGAAATTGCGTGGATGACATTTTTCCGTAAATCAGATGGTATCTCATCAGAGTTATAGATTCTATATACCAACGTTAACAGTCGTTTTGTTGCCACTTCCCCCAATGATTTTAGAAATTCTAACGGAATGTTATCCATTCCTTGTGCCTTCAAGACTTCCATAGCTTTTTTAAATTCAGATTCTAATATTTGACCCTCTATCTCTTCTAAATCTACATATGTCTCTTCTTCCATCATATAAGACAAATCTTCTCCCTCATAGAGATCTTCAGTGTAATATTTCCACCCATCGTCTCTCTTCTCTGCATTTAACAGTGTAATTCCCGATGCACTCTTTGTTTTCAGTCTTTGAGACAATCATTTCCTTTCCGATTTAATCACAGATTTCATTCACCCGTTTTAGGCTCACTCATACACTATTTTATTTCCTGTACAACGGGCAGAATTATGGCCATAAGCACGGCGTTGCGATGGGGAGCCCGTTAGTTCCAGCTGTTGCAAACTTGTCTATGGAAAGTTTCGAGACAATTGCCTTAGACCCGGCCTGAGTTGTTTCTCCCGATTCATTGACCATACGTTTGTCTTTGGGCCTCATGAAAGGAAAATACTTTACGTGTAGCTGGTGTTCTCAGCACCATTAATAGTAACGTACAGTTCGCTATAGAAGTAGGAAATGACAGATCCTTGCCTTTCCTAGACGTCCTCATCTGTTGCTCACGGAATGTATTCCTTGTTTACAAAAAAACTTGCGCATACCGATCTGTAGACGAACACCATCGACCGTTATCTCCTGGCACAGAAGATCTACATCTACATCTACATGGATACTCTGCGAATCACATTTAAGTGCCTGGCAGAGGGTTCATCGAACCACCTTCACAATTCGCTGTAATTCCAACCTCGTATAGCGCGCGGAAGGAGTGAACATCTATATCTTTCCGTACGAGCTCTGATTTCGTTTATTTTATCGTGAAGATCGTTCCGCCCTATGTGGGTCGGTGTCAACAAAATATTTTCGCATTCGGAGGAGAATGAGAATATTCCGTCGCAACGAAAAACGCCTTTCTTTTAATGATTTCCAGCCCAAATCCTATATTTCTGTGACACTCTCTCGCATATTTCGCGATAATACAAAACGTGCTGCCTTTCTTTGAACTTTTTCTATGTACTCCGTCAGTCCTACCTTGTAAGGATCCCACACCGAGCAGCAGTATTCTAAAAGAGGACGGACAAGCTAGTGTAGGCTATCTCCTTAGTAGGTCTTTTACATATTCTAAGTGCCCTGCCAATAAAACGCAGTCTGTCATTAGCCTTCCCCACAACATTTTGTATGTGTTCCTTCCAATTTAAGTTGTTCGTAATTGTAATACCTAGGTATTTAGTTGAATTTACGGCTTTTAGATTAGACTGATTTATGGTGTAACCGAAGCTTAACGAGTTCCTTTTAGCACTCATGTGGATGACCTGACACTTTTCGTTATTTAGGGCCAACTGCCACTTTTCACACCATTTAGATATCTTTTCTAATACGTTTTGCAGTTTGTTTTGATCTTCTGATGACTTTAGTAGTCGATAAACGACAGCGTCATCTGCAAACGACCTAAGACAGCTGTTCAGATTGTCTCCCAAATCTTTTATATAGATAAAGAACAGCAAAGGGCCTATAACACTGCTTTGGGGATCACCTGAAATCACTTCTGTTTTTCTCGATGACTTTCCGTCAGTTACTACGAACTGTGGCCTCTCTGACAGGAAATCGCAAATCCAGTCACATAACTGAGACGATATTCCGTCAGCATGCAATTTTACTACGAGCCGCATGTGTGGTACAGTGTCAAAAGCCTTCTTTAAATCCAGGAATAGGAAATCGATCTGAAATCCCTTGTCAATAGCACTTAGCACTTCATGTGAATAAAGAGCTAGTTGTGTTTTCGCAGGAACGATGTTTTCTAAACCCATGTTGACTATGTGTCAATAGACCGTTTCCATCGAGGTAACTCATAATGTTCGAACATAATACATGTTCTAAAATCCTGCTGCATATCGACGTTAACGATATGGGCCTGTAATTTAGTGGATTACTCCTACGACCTTTCTTGAATATTGGTGTGACGTGTGCAGCTTTCCAGTCTTTGTGTGCGGATCTTTCGTCGAGCGAACGGTTGTATATGATTGTTAAGTATGGAGCTAATGCATCAGCATACTCCGAAAGGAACCTAATTGGTATACAGTCTGGACGAGAAGACTTGCCTTTATTAAGTGATTTGAGTTGCTTCACTACTCCGAGGATATCTACTTCTACGCTACTCACGTTGGCAACCGTTCTAGATTCGAATTCTGGAATATTTACTTCGTCTTCTTTTGTGAAGGCATTTCTGAAGGCTGTGTTTAGTAAATCTGCTTTAGCAGCACTGTCTTCGATAGTATCTTAATTGTTATCGCCCAGAGAAGGCACTGATTGTTTCTTGCCGCTAACATACTTCACATACGACCAGAATCTCTTTTGATTTTCTGCCAGGTTTCGAGACACAGTTACGTTGTGGAAACTATTATAGGCGTCTCGCATTGAACTCCGCACAAAGTTTCGAACTTCTGTAAAGGATCGCCAATCTTGGGGATTCTGCGTATGTTTAAATTTGGCATGGTTGTTTCGTTGTTTCTGCGACAGTGTTGTAACCCGTTTTGTGTACCAACGGGGATCAGCTCCGTGGTTTGTTAGTTTATTTGGTATAAACCTCTCAATTGATCCCGATACTATTTCTTGGAATTTAAGACACATCTGGTCACCATTTATATTATTAATTGGGAATGAGTGAAGATTGTCTCTCAGGAAGGCGTCAAGTGAATTTTTATCTGCTTTTTTGAATAGGTATATTTTTCGCTTATTTTTCGTGGATTTGGGGAGTACAATATTCAGTCCCGCTACGACAACCCTGTATTCAATTATCCTTATATCGGTTTTGATGCTCATTATTAACTCAAAAAATAGTTCAAATGGCTCTGAGCACTATGGGACTTAACTTCTGAGATCATCAGTCCCCTAGAACTTAGAACTACTTAAACCTAACTAACCTAAGGACATCACACACATCCATGCCCGAAGCAGGATTCGAACCTGCGATCGTTGCGGTCGCTCAGTTCCAGACTGTAGCGCCTAGAACCGCTCGGCCACTCCGGCCGGCATTATTAACTCAGGATTATTTGTTGCTAAGAGGTTAAATATGTTTTCACAACCGCTTACCATTCGCGTGGGCTCATGAACTAACTGCTCGAAGTAATATACGGAGAATGTGTTTAGCACAATTTCGGATTTTATTTTATGCGTACCTTCGCAATTAAACATGTATTTTTGCCAACATATCGAGGGTAAATTAAAGTCACCACCTACTATTACCGTCTGAGTCGGGTACGTGTTTGAAATCAAACTCAAGTTTTCTTTGAAGCTTTCAGCAACTGTATCATGTGAACTGGGAGGTCGGTAATAGGATCCAATTATTATCATATTCCGGTTGCCAGCAATGACTTCTCCCCATAGTAACAGCCTATCTTTTCGGAACACTGTTCGGTTCTTCGCAAAAATTTCGGCTGAGCCTATATCCGGCTTTAGCTAGCTTTCAGTGGCTATAACGATTTGAGCATCAGTGCTTTCTACTAGCGCTTGGAGGTCTGGCACTTTCCCAACACAACTACGACAATTTACAACTTTTATACCAATGGTTCCTGTATCTATGTTCTTCCTGTGTTCAGCCTGCACCCTTTGTGACTGAAGCCCATCTTGTGTTACAAATATTGACACATCATGCATGCTACCGATGAACTGAGCTACACATTAATGCAGCTCTTCAGGGCAAGGGCAACAACGCTCACCGTACCAATGAAGCTATCTCTAGAAAGGATCGCAATAAGATCAGCGGAGAGGAGCAGGAAAATAAGCGTGTTTTTTAGCCGTTCTGTGGTTCCGTGTCGTGCAAGATGATATGCCTGCCGGCGAGACACAAAATCAAATCGATCTGATGACCTCCGTCAAACATCTGGCTGTTTTTTGAGATCAGTTAAAGGTGCAGTATATATGAAGGCTCCTAGTGTCTACAAAATACCGTGAGAGTGAGGTCAATCGTAAGTCGGACAAACAGTGCGTTCTCGAGAGAGACGTACGAAGGAGCATGAGAAGTTTTACCGTCGACGCTACTGCGAAAAACACGATATTGCTTGGCATGTTCTAGAAAATGGTCAAGGGGCCAAATTTGACGAAACCCGTCGTGGGTTTCACAAACTGTTTTTTATACTGCGTAATTTGGGAAGCTACTGCAATAAAATCACTGACGGCAGTTCTCACCTTCAGACTGCTATGTGGGGTCCACCTGGACCCCAGAGTTAAAAATTTTAGTGTTTATGAGTGAAATATCTAATTTGGTTAGAATTTTGAAAATTTTTTATTTGGTACAAATTTAATTAGCTTTATTGCCATAAAAGAGCTACGTCAAGTGATCAGTAAATACAACTGTGAAAAACAAAATATAGCTTTGGGCTCACTCGACCTCTCATAGCAAATCATGTCTCATAAAATTTTCTTCATATCGAGAGATTTTTGTTGGATGCTTTGTGTTTTTTACTTATTCTGACATGCAAGGTTGGCTACCTCCTGTTATTTTTGTTTATTGTAGTATGTGTTGTTAGTTTGAAATGGTGCAGTACTAAGGTTTACTCATGGCGAAACTGATCGGTGGAACTTTTGATTTAGATAATCCTAGGGATTTAGAGGAAGTTATACAAATAGTAAATGATAGCACTGATGACTATGGTATGAAATAAGAGTTGAAAGTTCGGATTCATAAAATGAATTATAACACATATAATCGCCAGATTTACGTATATTCCATGTTCGCTAGCATATCTGCATAGCCAAGATTTTTGGCTGTGTAAATTCATAATAATTATGTTAATTGTTTTGGCGTTTTTAGGATTTATATTGTAACTGTACTTCTGGCTTTATGTGTAATTCTCGCTGAATTCAATAACTTGTAAAAACTCTGCATATTTTACTGTTCAATAAGTAGGGAGGTTAAATGTAAAACCTGTAGTAAAACCCCGTCGCTGCGGAAGTAGTTCGTGGGACTGGAATAGGTGCACTTCGCGCGCAAGGCGCTTGATTTCTTTGTGGAAAGCGGCAACTCGAGTTCTGACTGTGATACTAAGTGGTCAATGGCAATCTAGGTAAGCTATTGTGGTTAATTTGGGTGTATAATTTGAGACAGGAGGAGCCTGCGAGCATGTAAATTAGCTTCGGATGGAATAGAAAGTGGACTATCGACAATGGTATCATTATTGGCCCTGTCTGGTTAATTTTACGACAGTGCGTGACTAACATCAAGAGCCATGGCTGCTTTACCGTTAATTTTGTAGCCACTGTAATTTGCCACAGGCCCCACTTACGTTTTCTCACTTGTGATTATTCCCAGTTGCATTCCTAGACGGAATCCTTTCCAAGAGGATTAATTCCGAGTATCCTGTTTTTATTAAGCTGACAATTTTATCAGTAAAACGTTTTGCAGTTTTTATTACCTTTGAGATGTATGAAGTTTGGGAAGTGTTCTGTGCAGTAGTATATGATTTACTACACACAATTTTTCATCCTATAGTTTCATAAAGCGTGTTCATAGAGAAAGTTTTTCATTAAATAAGAATCTGCCACTAAAAAAATCAATGATAGAAGTACGAGGGGATGGAGAGGTCTTCTGAACAGAACGTTGCAATCATTCCAGATATATTCAATAATGTTCATGTATGGGGAAGTTGGTGGCCAGAGGAAGTGTTTAAACTCAGAAGAGGGTTCCTAGAGCCACTCTGTAGGAATTCTGGACGTGTGCTGTGTCGCATTGTCCTGCTGGAATTGTCCAAGTCCGTAGGAATGCACATTGTACGTGAATGGATGCAGGTGATCAGAAAGGATGCTTACGTACATGTCACCTGTCAAACAGGGATTCCATATCACTCCTACTGCACACGCCCCACACCATTACCGAGCCTCCACCAGTTTCAACAGTCAACAGTCAACCTGCATGTTAGCAGGGACCATGGATTCATAAGGTTGTCTCCATACCTGTACATCTCTACCCACTCGATGCAATTTGAAACGAGACTCGTCCAACCAGGCAACATGTTTCCAGTCATCAAAGGTCGAATGTCTGTGTTCCGCGCAATCGTCACGGTTACACGAGATGGACTTTGGCTCCGAAAGCCCATATCGATAATTTTTCGTTGCACTTTTGTCTCTTTGAGTGATTCTCTTCAGTCGTCGATGGTCCCGCTATTGCAGCATCTTTTTCCGGCTGCAGCGATGTCGGAAATTCGATGTTCTACAGGACACCTGATATTCACGGTACATACGTCAAACGGTCGTACGGGAAAATCCCCACTTTATTGCTACCTCGGAGATGCTGTGCTCCACCGCTCGTGCGCCGACTATAACACGACTTTTAAACTCGCTTAACTCTTGATAACCTGCCTTTGTAGCAGCAGTAACTGATCTAACAACTGCGCCAGACACTTGTTCCCTTATATAGGCGTTGCCGACCACAGTACCACATTCTGCCTGTTTACATGTCTCTGTATTTGAATACGTATGAATGTGCCAGTTTCTTTGGCGCTTCAGTGTACTAGAGAGTGCTAGGAAGGAAAACATGGAGAACCTTGTTCACCAACGTGGAAGGTAATGGAAGCCCAGGCAGGGCGCTTCAGGAAACTACTCCGGTATCATCTTAAATACCACCTGGTCTACTGCGTACTGAACCATTAGCAACGTAGCTACGAACCTTACTGAATGCGAGCTCGGAGATGAATTTAACAGTCAGCAACCTCGCGAGCGAAACAGTCCGTGATGGAAAATTGTGTGGTAGCAAACTGTGCACAAGGCACGATCACTGCTGCTAAGATAGTGACTAGTTCCGATCTCATGACTGTCGTAACTGCACATCTCCTTTCAGCTCGATCAGTTAATCACAACTGGCACTGTCATAGTGTCTCTCAACACTTTTTGTGGCCGACAAGTCCTCGACACAGTAGACTTCGGCGTTACCTCTCATGTCCAGCAGGCAGAATCCACGTCCAAGGTATTGGGATTGGTGCAGAGGAGGCAGCTTTCGCGAAAACGGTGGGCACTCTCATGTCTTTCCGCGGCACGTATCCGTGGCCTGAATCGGAAACTGACGGCTGCTTACCCTCTGCCTGTATATGTCATCATGAACACATAGGCCGCTGGCTAGGCAAGCCGAAGGTGATCTCATACCATCGGGGAAAATTAGTCTAATTGCAAATAATTAAATATTAACTGTGATTTCTTTTGAAATACCAAATTTTTTGGAGATGCTTTCCCAATGAAGAGTAACTTTCTGAATAACCTTAACTCGATGTCTAGAGTTTCGATTTAATTTACGTAATGCACTCTCCCTTTGCCTCTAAGCTGGACGATACACAGGAGAGATCTGTGGCAGGCCTTGTGGCCAGTGCACGAAAAGTCTGCTCTCTACAGTATGGTATGGTTGGCTGACCCGCCAAAGAAAACCCAACGGACTTTGCGCATTAAAATTGCAATACCGCCTGGTTTCACCATCTCTCTTGAGGTTTTCAGTCGTTGAGCGAAGTTTTCAAACAGTTCATCGATTAACATGTGGTACAAATTATAACGAGTCCCACTAATAAAAAGGCCTAATGTTGTTTGATGAATAGGACGGAAAAGTACCCGAATAAATACTAAAAATACATATGAAATATATGCCGTTGAGGCAATCTCCTCACAATGCGATCCTTAAAAGCTAAAAGAGAGTCTACACAATTTCTGTGGAAAACAGATCTTCTCTATAAGAGACACATTTTTCTCGCCAAAATATCTAGAATTAGTTTTCAACAGTTATTTATTAGATTTTATGGTACATGTACAAGAGCCGAACGAAAAGGAACTGACAAACTGGCAGAATTGTAGTTACTTTTGAACTTTTTGGCACCCATTACAAATCGAGCTATAATTCTGATTCCATGGACGCTTTCTTCAGAGAACGCTATTCCATTACAATGTATATGAAGCCGAAGCCGCTAAAATATGCCGGAAAAGTGGGAAATTCCACTGAAAAGAATGACGGATAACGAGTTGCGCTCGACCTAACGAACTATCTTCAATAGTATCACGGTCATTCGACGGACAACTTTTCTTCTGTTCCTTTGCACAAGAACTTTATAACATGTATCCGACCCTCTGTGATATCGATAAAGGCAGATATTCCTATAGTTATGCTTCATAATGCATCCATACCAGTGGAGTTCTGTAACTTGTCTACAAAGATGAACTAACAGTGGTATCCTACAAATCACCCCCCACCCCCCAAAAAAATAAACGAAACAAAAGTAAGTTGTAATTTCGATAAGTGCTGAGCACCAGGACAACAGACTTGCAAATGAAAGTCAAAACCATAAACCAGGTATTATTCTACATTATAGTGAAACAAAACACGGTGTGGAAGTAATTGCTAACCAGATCTGTGAATAGTCCACAAATCGAACAACAACAAAATGGCTGTGTTTCTGTTCATGAGCCTGACTGACATAGGATCACCAAATACGTTCATATTATGGAAGACGAAAACGCCTACGAAGAAAGCAAATGCTTCAGACTATAGATGATATCATCTTCTAGAACTAGTAAAGGAGCAGATAATTCCACACACGAAGAAGAGGATACAAACTCGAGTTGCTATTGATGCCGTTACAAATCTGATCCCAGAAGAGAAAAATGTAGAAATTACGGGAGGGCCACTGAAACTGAAAGGTTGATGTCAGTCATGTGGAAAAAAAAGATAGATATATTAGGACTAAGAGCGACAGTTAGCAAGAAATTCATTTGCGATACTCAGTGTAAGGAGGAAGTATACCTTGGATGTTACACGTAGTGAACGTGAGTTGTAAGACTCCATGTACAAAAACTTAAACCGTATTCGTAATACCTTATGAAAGTGCAAAAGTGTGGTTATGAATCCCAATGAAAAACAAAATAAAACAAATTATTTCTTCACTGCCATAGCACTGAAAAATTATAGTAATATTGTAGTCTGCAATTCGGTTGTTTGTTTGATAATGCTAGTTTTCAGATACATTGTTGATAAAAAATTCTGGAAAATAAAAATCGTTGTTTTAAGATGCTTATTTTTGTTCTACGTAGAACATTTTATATCGCGTTAATTCGAATTTCACGATTTGGATCAATTTGGACCACTCTCATTGCTTTAAGAAGGCTCAATAGCGTAGCAGTCTGAAGGTTAACACAGACGGCAGTTCGCAGATTAGTGCGGCGTGGGATCCAGCAATCGTGAGGTTCACGTGGGCGCATCGAACGCGGATCGACGTATGCGCATGTATGACAGTGCCTTGAGCACCAGAGATGTTGCAACTGGCAGCTAGAGTATATAAGGGCATACTAGAAGCCCACTGGCAGTGGCCAAGGAGTGCTTAGTCCCAATCACTTGACGTGGCTGGAAGCTCGGAAACATTTTATATTATCTGGAAGGCTGTTCCTTCTTTATGACAGGGACTGGTGAGCCGGTATCAACAATGAGTCCTATTTATTGACTATCGATCATCACATAAAGATAAAACTTTTGTGGTCCTGATGTCAGAGGGTTGAGCTGTGGCCGAAGAGTAGTTACGCTAAGACGATATCGTCAGAAGTTGGCTGGTTGTAGAGATGCCTTACGGCTCACACAAACTTCCGCACTATCTCCATGTTTACAACATCGCTTTCTACTATGTACATCTAACAACGTACTTAGTTTATTCACTAGTAAATTGTTTCGTAAGCTCGTTTCTAAATACAAGTAGCAAATATCTTCTATTAGTACATTTTGACTTTCTTCTGATCGTTCTAACAGAAGTATCTAAGTAAATAGGACATATCTGAATATTGTGTTCCGCCAATATTGCAAGATCCCCCCTTTAAGTTTTTTGGACTTATTATTTCACAGCACTTAACTATTATATTACAACAATGGTTTTTTTGCCTCAAAATAAAAATTTTGGTTCCCATTTTACGTCAGGAGCACTTCGTGCAATAGGCACAGTCCAAGGCGCCTTGCCACGGTTCGCGCTGCTCTCCCCAGTCGGAGGTTCGAGTTCTCCCTTGGGCATGGGTGTGTGTTGTCCCTAGTGTAAGTTAGTTTAAGCTAGATTAAGTAGTGGAAGTCGTGTGTAAGCCTAAGGACCTTAGCAGTTTGGTCCCATAGAACTTATCACAAATTTTTGCACTGGCCTTTGTAACTTTTAACCCAAGACATTTTGGTGACACTTCTGTTGTGTGGTAGTATGTGAGGGATAATTAAATGAAATTATTAAGCGTCTTGTTCAGATTCATCGAAATTTCCAAAATACCAAAGAAATAGAAAAAAGAAGTGTTCGCGTCCTTCGAAGCTTTGCTTCGTCGCAAAGATGATGGCACCTAGGAACAAACAATTCGCCACGTGCCGAAATACATGGGCTCGTATCTTCATATAGTCGGCACCACCCTTCCCATACCAATTATAAGGAGTAAGGTCTGTAGAATGGGCGTACGCACGTAAAAAGAGGTATGGAAGTAACTGGATATCCCCCAAAACCGTTCGTGAAGTGTTGCGAATACAACGAGGAATGCGACGTACAAGCATTACGTTTACGCGTTCCTGTCATACGTAGTGGATTAAAACAGGGGGAAAGTGTTCTCTCGCCTTCATTAGGAGGGCAGTGCTTCTTCGTCCCGTAAAGCGTCATTAGATGCTATGAAAATTGTGATTTAAGAGTGCTAAGAAAGAGAAGTCTGTTATATATTGGGCAGATGACGTGAAAGTTTCCCATGTGTTAGGAACTTCTTTCCCGACTTGTCAATTTTTTCTCGGTTCTTACGGCTTTGCTTTTCTACTGAGAATGTATAGGATTATTTGTCGCAGTAGGTGATGTGGCATCCGTACTTTCAGAAGCATGTCGTCGTTTATTCTGGTTTGCAGTTAAGTAAAATAATTTGTTTTCAGTCTTTATTTCTTCACAGATCTCAGTCACATTTCGTAATAACCGTCGCACCGTTGTATCACCTATTTAAAGCCACGTTCTTATTCCCGCATAATGTTATAATTGTAGTGTGATTTCCAGTACATAACAATCAGACTGATAAAAACTTATACATTCACAGTTCTCGAATATTTACTTCTATATATATGTTAAATAAAAGTATTATTCTTTTATTGTCATCGTATAAGCGTACAATATGTTTATCGTTAAGTACTGGAAGATCTATCTAGATAGAGGTTAGTGTGTTGCTGTTCACATCACGTCACTGCCTACGTACCCCTAGATGCATCATGTTTTCACAGGAATTGCAGACTGCTTACACAAGCTCCTGTGTTCTACAAAATGTTAGTTCAAATTATTAGAAAAGGTGTGTGTATATGAGATTGCTGTGAGACACTATTCAGGAAATAAATCATTACATAGCCTAATCTCACAAGAACAGCTATAATAAATCGTATTCTGAAATGCGAGCATAGAACGTTCCTGTTGCGGCTGTGCCAAAATCTTGTGACTCTGAGATGCCCCTCACTTTATTTGCAGTCGTCATTCATGGGCAATGAACAACATCGTAAATTTTTGAGACCCATATCTTGTGATCCACAATCACTTCTTAAAGTAAAACCATAACACCAGTACCATTTTTATACTGTTACTGCTTCATGTTTACCCTTATCCCGTACGTCATATTGCGTATCACATCATGGGCGACTCCTGCTGAGTTTTATACTGTGTGCCTGTTATCGCTGCGCAGAAAGAGCCAGGAGCAGAATAAAGTTCCAGAACATCTGAGTAAAGCACACGCAATCTGGCCATTCTCTCGAGGGTTGTAGTCCACTCATTTCGGCAGATAAAACGATGTAGGTGTCGTAAGCAAGGACCACTCCACTTCCCTTTTATCTGCACCTCCTCGAGCGCAGATAGGCCCAGACATTCAAAGGCTGTTGCAGTTTCCATTTCTCCTGCAAAATGAAGACAGGAAGTCTGCTAATTTTGTTGTAAAAATTTACGCTGATAACAGAGAAGTGCCGGAGCTGCTTCATTAAAAAGATTTTATTTACTTTACAAAACTCATGTCACAATGTGCCTAACAATGATAGCATAACATTAGTAACAATAATAGGCATGTATACATAAGCCGGCCGGTGTGGCCGTGCGGTTCTAGGCGCTTCAGTCTGGAACCGCGTGACCGCTACGGTCGCAGGTTCGAATCCTGCCTCGGGCATGGATGTGTGTGATGTCCTTAGGTTAGTTAGGTTTAAGTAGTTCTAAGTTCTGGGGGACTGATGACCACAGACGTTAAGTCCCATAGTGCTCAGAACCATTTGAACCATTTTGAAGCATGTATACATAACTATCGTCAGTCAAACAAAATAAATGAGCACTATCATATTGTAGGCATTCGAGAAAGATGTAGGTACAGCTTACATGTCGGCAAAACTTTGCAATTCCCCCAACTTCAGTTTGGAAATCGCCAATAGCTACGGCGCTATGGAGACTGTAGAAAAGCAAAGACAAAAGCATTAAGGCAATCCAACAAGTTCATAAACCATTTTGTAGTATTTGGCGCTAAGTGTAAGACGGGGTAGGTTTAAAATAATCGATAATGGTATATTGGTCTCGTCAGGGAATATCTGAAATGGTACAGAAATATTTGGGTGATGGTTATTTGGTAAACATTATTTTCAATCTAAGAGAATACTTAACTGTGATACAGGCTCTTTTGGGAATGACGTTGTGTATGGTGTCTCACATGAAACCCGTACGGCTCATATCCGAGTTTCAGATAACAATGAACTAACTAAAAGACACTAGATAATAAATGTAAATGTCGTGTGACTAGGGTCTCCCCTCGGGTAGACCGTTCGCCGGTTGCAAGTCTTTCGATTTGACGCCACTTCGACGAATTGCGCGTCGATGGGGATGAAATGATGACGATTAGAACAACACAACACCCAGTTCCTGAACGGAGAAAATCTCCGACACAGCAGGGAACCGAAGCCGAGCCCTTAGGATTGACATTCTGTCGCGCTGACCACTCAGCTCCTTAACGTTGAAAAACATGTAGTTACCTGTTTATAAGAGATTCTGGGCATTCAGTCGTCGCTGTTGAAGTGTGTTGACGTTACCATCAACTCGCGCTAATTCTGCAGGTGTTATGTTATTTTTTCTAGTAATGCTCACTTTAAGATCGTCCATTGTGCGGGAGTTTTCAGCGTACACTTTGCGTTTTAATATGTCCAATAAAAATCAGACGATGTTAAGTCCAGCGATCTTGGGGGCCGGAAGCACAAACTGACAAGTCTGTCTTCAGGAAACACATTGGCTATGTTGGCCATTCCTTGGTTGGAAGTTGCCACTATTTAAAGTGTAACTGAAAAACAAAAAATATGGTGACAGTAATGCGCATGCCGGACACCGCACAACAAACACCAATCTTCTCTGAGAGCAGAGGTTCTTCAAGCATCATTTGCAATTCTGGAGGTTTACATAACCTGACGAATGAAACCAAGTCTCATCTGATATGAAGTAAGACAAGGGGCCCAAGTATCCCTTAGAAATTGATGTTAACAGCCAATTACAATAATGACCCCTTTTCCTGATCCTCAAATTTCAACTCTTCCAACAAATTCACACGATAGGCTTACAATTTATCTTTTAGTAGACGATGACATGGTGTACGAGATACACTAGCCTACGGCGATAAACTCCTTAGGAAGACTTCTATTAATGGCCATGAGAATTCTGTTCGTAGTTTCAGGGGTCCTCAGTGTCTGTCGCGTATTTCTCTGCACGTTCTGAATGGATCATAGAGCTTTCCGCTTCTAGTACTGATCTTTAATAGTGCTATTCGTGGGGAGTTACCTACCAGGATACTCTCTTTGAAACATTTCTTTACATTCATTGACAGACACTTCACAAAATCAATTCTCTATTCTAATGCAACTGCCCCATTTCTCTAACGACTCAACAATACGAGCTTCTCACATCAACGGACGCGTGAACACACAGTTGCATTCAAATTTCCCATAAAATGTGTTGTAGCCAACTTTCAAGACATTGTTGCCACTTCAAAACAGTTCGACTAGAGGTCATTAACCAGTACGTGAGGCGAACCGGTTTTATGTGAGACAAATGTGTGGTGATGGTAAGTGGTACAGGCAGTAGTTTCGTATTCAATCGCAGTTACACAACAAAGCATGACATCAGCACAATGACGAGCATGCTGCTCACACTAGTACGAAAGTCGTGTCAGTTTCTAAGCTTGTGAAAGAAGAGTTGGGAGAACTTCCCAGAAGAGAAGGTGCTTCATAGTTCGATGGGATCGAAGCACAACCTCTCACTTGACTGCATTTTACGCGGTATTGTTTACATTTTAACACTCCTGGGAAAATCTGCTTCATCGGTTAAATACCAAAAGCATCCAGTCTGACCATATAAAGCATTCTTCTAAGAAACAAAAAGAGTGTAGAGCATTATTAAACAAGAAACAAAATTTTTGATGTGAGTAGATGGCTCTGGCAGAAATGTGAAAACACTGAAATCATTTATTACTTTAGCATGAAGGGAAGAACCATTCACTTTCTAATAAAATTGTACATATTACTTAGATTTAGCCTGAGAGACAAGCTTGTTCACATGAAGATAAACGAGTTCTGAAAGGGGTCCGGGAAGCTGGGAAGCAAGCTCGTCCGGCCAACTCACACACAGCACATGGGCGGTGCAAAAAGCCGCACTGACCTCATGCAGTGTTGGCAACACACTTGCGTTCACATACAATTTGTGCTCCTAGTGGCGTTGACAGTACCATTTGTTAGCCGCCGCCATAACAACTGTCAGCTACTACGTATTGGTCGTTTATCAAAGTAACAACTGAGGCAAGGGAGTAATAACAGCTTAAAGGATTCGTGAAATCGAAATTGACAGTCTCTTGTTGAATAATGGTTCTTTTTGCTATTAATTCCGTATCAGTTCTCAAACAACATTTCAAATTTAAAAGAACCATTAGTATAATTTACATTGTGGCAATAAAAAGAGGACTAAATTTTGAACTTCTATTCACGTATCTAATGCTGAATTTTGTGTACGCATAAATAACTCATTATCAGTGTCATTAAACTCATAATCTGATCGTGATTGATGATCGTCCATACTGTCTGATTCTGCAACGCCTACATCATTATCCTTCTGTCCACATTTACGCACTGTCATATTACTATCTATCCAAGTTTCATCCACATAGAATATTTCTGTGACTGAAGCACTAATACGTTTCATTTCTGGAATGAGATGCAACCTCCTGTCAATAACGTCTCCACACTCTAGCTTTAAAGATGCCTTATTCTGCACCTTTTTCCGTGTGAACCCCATGGACAACAAAATGTTCCGCAGAGATGTAACACCACAAAATCCATCCGATCGTTATCTCGAGTATTCGTCGAAGATTTCGCAGACTGGAAGCGATCAACTGCATCACGTATAGGTCATCGATTTCTTGTCTCAAGACACCACCGTAGTTATCCAACTGCATATTCCTAGCCGATCTTGACCTACGAGGAAGAGAATTAAAAACATTGACTACATTCTTTGTAGACTGTGTGTTACAAACGATAAGCGCCCCCCCCCCCTCCTCTCCCCCTCGATGTGTCCAGGGGAAGGATCGACTTTTTGAAACTATCTATACTGTATTTTAGCTGTAGGGATGGTCCCGGGTATCACACTATATAGACGCAATTAGTTGAATAACAATAATAATGAGTCATTTCTATAACGACGTGAAAAATCTGACATGTAACGGGACTCGTGCATACTACTTTCAGCCCAATTTTTTAACCACTGCAGTACGCGCAGGTTTCTGAAAAACACCACTTCGTTATTCGACCTTTAGCCACCTACTGACTGACAGAAATTCATTTACACACAGAAATAAAACGGCCAAGTCAGAGTAATTCAGACCAAGGGTAAGGCAGTTTCAGAGCACTGTCGAAAGGAGAAATCTGAACAGTATTTACCTCTATTTGACTGGAGTTTCTGGAGATGCGTTAGAATTCTCCTTAAAAAGTCTGCGAATTCTTCTAACACGGCGGAAGCTTGTCCCTTTGTTTGTGTCGACGCTATTTCTCTTTTTCTCACAACATTCAGTGACATTAATAATTATTTTTCTTCCTCCACTCTGTAATGTACTACCCCTGACGTTGTCCGAAGAGTGGAAGGAGTATCTGTCATTGCCCTTGATGGGCCAGGGACCAATTTGTCACTCAAGAATTGTATTACCTTGCTACGCAACGCAACGCGACACAAAATCACTTCACAATGGCTACATACGCAAGATCCTGTAATAGGTCTCTGAAATTGGCACTGGCCGGGCGCTAAAGGTGAACAGGCCGAAGTCCACCGACTTCCATCGACCTCTGCCGATTCAGAACTAGGAAGCCCTTGTGAACAGACTGTACCACCACCAACAAGCTTATGTACTGCTGGTAGTTAAGACTGGTTGTGCTTGGTTAAGCTGTAAGTGAATTTATGCTGTCAACATTGCACTTAACCCCTCGTAAAATATAAGTTTGAGAAAACTCTACTAAAATTTTGAAACAATCGCCTGAATAGCCAAAATAATAAACGGTATTTTCGGGGAGGAATACCCTTCCTCAATAGAAGTAAGCCTTTACTAGCAAATAACAGAAGCCCAAAATGATTAGGCAAGCCCGAAAAATATATAAAAGCAATAATAACCAAAAAATTAAAAACAATAAATTCACTCTTTTGCACTCAACAAAAACGAAAGCACAGAGGCAAACAAAATTACACTTTACAAAAAACCCAAATTACAGGATAGTCAGCTTTAATTATGGAGCCCAAGGTCCTAATAAATTACACACTGCGAAATAATTTTAATTACTGTGATGCATGACACCGTATAGTACACAGATGGATATGTGTCAGCATGACCAACAGAGTTTGATTCAGTGAGTCATAAACTGACAGTTTACCTTAAACCCTGAACCTAAAAACTGGTGTCATCGGTCAGTCATATATTCATTTGACAGCTTTGCAAATTAAAATGGTCAAACACATACACAGAGCGATTGCATATACAAGGGCCATACAGAACTACCATCTGCTTCCTGCAAATACGATGTCATCCATGCAGCAGGGACACTTACAACCTCTGCCAGAGCATGGAGAGAGCTGCATGCAAAACAGAGATGGACACACCGCAGTGACTAACCCCCTAGTCCACACAATCCAGTAGGCCTACACGATGACTGCTTGTTTGACAGCTCTGGTGGTCAGCGTTCTTTCCGGTCGTGCCCTTTGTTCTGCGTTTAACCACTCCATGCTTGCCTATTAAGCAGTGAGGCAAGTTGCGGCACATTATCAGCAGAAAGGACAGGTTGCCTTACTCTCATCCTAGCCAAGCTATGCCCAAACCAAGCAGGCTGAAGGAGTGTTGCTTGCCTTCTCGTCTTCTCGCTGTGCTATCCTACGTAGCAGGTTGTCCTGTAAGATTTACTGTAGTGTCGTGAGCAAGGTTGATGGGCTGCCGCTGTGGCCGAGCGGCTCTAGGAGCTTCAGTCCGTAACCGCGCTGCTGCTACGGTCACAGGTTCGAATCCTGCCTCGGGCATGGACGTGTGTGAAGTCCTTAGGTTAATTAGGTTTAAGTAGTTCTAAGTCTAGGGGACTGATGACCTCAGAGGTTGATTCCCATAGTGCTTAGAGCCATTTGAACCATTTTTTTCTAAGTTGATGATAAGTCTTTTCTTTTACTCGAGTATCACACAACGGGAGTATGTAAAATACATATTTATTATGGGTGACTATATGCCAGGAAATAGTCGTTTTCACTTGTACGTTTTTTTCACTTTCGTTGTCTTTCGGGCTCGTTTATTTTTATCGATAAGAACGGTTTTCTCAACAGCTTCACCCTCTTTCCAATGGAACTAGTTGTTCTCAACTCCTGCCTTCATTAGATCACCTCTAATACATGTTTTCTGTAGTAAGCATAACCATTTTTGAAAGTTGAGATTCTTCGCACTTAAGAACATGAAGATGTCTACTATGATGCTACGGCTATTATAGTAAGGTTTTGGAAACCTAATTTGTGTAATCTTAATGTGACCCCAGCTACAACAATTTTAATAACTTTTTCCGGGATGTGTACTTCGGGGTCGCGAAATTCATTCTAAGCGACCAAAATGATTCATTCTAAATTTCCTAAACTCAACTTGTCAAATACGATATTCGTTTCTCGTATTATGTTAATCTAGAAAGTACAACTTTGAAACAAGAAACGTTTCTATCATGCTAACATTTCTTCGCATTGTAGTTTCTAGTATCCATTCAGCCGTATCCTTTTTATCATTCACTCTATGTTTGTCCTAAATTTAGATAGCGTATATACTGCCGAATGACCTCAAGACCTTAGCACACATTTCCACACACTTGTCAGCCATTAAGTCTTCCTATTCTTTCAAAATATTTACGGAGAGAGGGAACTGCTGGTCAAATTTACAAACATGTGGCAACATAGTCGAAATTACCGAATGAGTATTTTGTAACTTTTTCACAATTTGCGTTGCAAAACACATACACATTTATCTCAATTTGCCCATAAGCACACGGTAACTTATCTCCTGCTGGACTTCGGCTCTGTTTCCTGATGTACATATTCCTCAGTTTTTAATTTATTCTCTGTCTCCTTTAAGTTTGGTTTGTTCATTTGCTGCTCTCGCCTTTATGATAAATTAGCTGCAGTGAAGTTAGCTACGCAAACATATATCTGGCTAGTCACGTTGGATAAATAGTGCAACCTGTTTTCAGATGTAGCAGGCTTTACGGGTCCAGTGAAACTCGCCGTGTTTGCGGAAACCCAAGTTGGCGTGCTTTGACCACTGTGTTTCAGTACACATGTACCCTTGTGTGCCCGTTGCCACAGGTTGAACCGCAGGGCAGCAGGGTACAGGGAGAATTTGTATTCTCGCTTTCTCTTCTTCCATTACATTGGCTCCGGACGGCGCTGGTGTAGCAGCCCTCCCGCTGCTATTGCCCACGTGGGGCAGCGATGGCGTAGCTCCACCAGTTTTCGCACGGCATTTCACATTTCCGAGGATCTGTGCTGTATGGTGACGGCACATCCTAACCGCCAGGATACTTCAAGTTGAGCTTGAAGGACTGACGCTGGGAAACTGCAACATACCCGTTAACAAACATGAAAGGCTTTCAGATTATGTAAAACAGTTTGCTGACTTGGGATGCCGTCCTAATTATAACGCTGAGCTAATTTTAATGATTCATTAGCCTACTTCCACATCTCTTGGATTTGTGCCGTGTCGTCTTCCTCTGCCAATATAGCGTTCAAAAACCACATTTTCAAGACATGCGAATTACTTTTGAATGAAAACGTGAGACCGGAGTATACTTGTGTGCTTGTTGGACCCCAGTGTCAAACACACATTTCAACCAACACAATGACATGCCTCTTATTCATGCTGTAAAGGTCTCACACCAGGAACCGTCGAATCGAACACTTCATTCTCAACCGTCGAATCGAACACTTCATTCTCAACATCACCCCACAAAGAAAGAAGACAGAGAGGTTATACTTGGTGAACGTGATGGCCATGATGTTGCGTCGTCTTTACCGGTTCATCTGTCTCGAAAGGTTCTATCTATCATCTGGTGAACAAATAATCCCAGAGTGGCGGTGCGTCATCTTGTTAGAATCCACCTCGTTGTGGAAATTCCTGTAACTAAGCTGTCATAGCACACTCATTAGTGTATGCAGAAATACTTCATGAGCTGAGCTACCATTTGCAAGAAACTGGATCGCTGCATCTAGCATAGTTCACTACGAACAAATTGTGGAGATTAAGGAATGAATTTAACCTCACCCTCTATAATACAGCCGTTTAAATTTACTGAATGGCTTTGCCAAACATGTAGGTACAGTCGTGGACAAAACGAGCGAAACCCCTCGCCTTTTCGATATGCTGATCCGCACAGCTTTAGAGTCTGCTACACTGCATAACAGGCAAGGCGACGAAATGCTACCAACATACTATGCACAGGCGTGAAGTTGACAAACTATCCGAACTCTGTCAGACTGTTTTCAATCATGTGTATGACTATATTAATGCTGATTAGTGTGTTAAACACAACCCGTAAATACAAGATGTAAATGAAAGAAGAAACGCTAATTAGTATTAACTGTACTAATAACAATGAATTTCAATTTATCGAGATAACATAACTGTTTTAGTAAGACAAAGTACCCCAGATCGTTACGAATTAGCAAAATATAATGCGTATTTGGCTGCAAAACGGTCTGTGTCAACGTTCAGAGCAGTCATACTGGATTACCGTTGCTGACCTACCATGAAAATGTCCAAATTTAGCAATGCGTGAAGATTCATAACGAAATTCAGTTAAAAATCATTCACTGCCACACATAAGTCAATTCAGTTATTAACAGAAGCGGAAAAAGTAATCAGTAAGAGGTATGTAACTCTACAAGATCTTCATATTTACATCCACAGGGCGCCGGTACAGAATAAAGGTAGCAATAAAACATATTGAGGGCACTACAATTTCTTAAAATTGCTTTACTGCAAGTCTATATGCGTCCATAGAGATTAGAACCGAAAAACAAACCAGACCTCCCTTGCAGTAGCAAACACCTTTGACTACGCTAGCAGACAACCCAGGCAAACAGCTCTCTACTATTACCCCAGACTGCAATAAGCCGGCAATTTCGCAATGAAAATGGCAAAATGATCTGCAGTTTCTGTTGCATAGAGATTTCTGGACTCAAAAACAAGAATTTTCTACCTTTATATCACCGTTTATGTGTCAATCATTCGGGATGTTTATTGAAATAACAAAATACTGTTATTAGCGAGTAAATTTAGTAGGATAATTCTGTACCAACCCAGGAATAAAACGGCTACGTAGCTGCCAAACGTATTCTACAATGTTGATAATTCTCCATTAGACTCACCACAGCCAGAAAACGTTCATTAGCCGAAGTGTTTCTTACGCTACCTATCAATGGGAATGCTCGCACTTCTAAAACGCGGTGGCATTGGTACTGGGATCAGAATTACCACGTGTATATGCAAATCGATTTTAGTTGCATTCCTGTAAACGTGATTTGGATCTAAGGCATAGCTACCAGTAATACGCTGATGTATCCACTGCAACTAGAACATTTCCAATAAAGAGTAGGGGGAATTGTTTATGCAGCCCTCATCTTCAGTAACTGTTGTAGCTATTTTCCTTGTTAGGGTTTTTTCATCTAAATCGGTAAAAATGGAACCTTGGTAGTCTCACTTTCCTGACCGTCTACCTGTCTACCCAGCCCTTAAATCCGGTTTTGCTAATTCGTAACGATCTGGGATACTTTGTCTTACTAAAACAGTTATGTTATCTCGATAAGCTGAAATTCATTTTCATTAGTACAGTTCATACTAATTATCGTTTCTTCTTTCATTTATATCTTATATTTACGTGTTGTATTTAACACACTAATCAGCATTAATATAGTCATACTCATGATTGAAAACAGTCTGAGAAAATTCGGATAGTTTGTCAATTTCACGCCTGTGCATAGTATGTTGGTAGCACTTCGTCGCCTTGCCTGTTATGCTGTGTAGCAGATTTTAAAATTGTGAGGATCAGCATAACGAAAAGGAGAGGGGTTTCGCTCGTTTTGTCCAGGACTGTACCTACTAACATGAAAGAGTTTCTCACAAATATCAGCACTCACTTGCTGATTTACCACGAAGGAGTTCTGTTCTACCCGCGCCGCTGTAGGACGACGCAGCGGTGACAGAGTGCAACCGCGCGGCCAGTCACGCCACACACAATGCCGCCACCGGCCAGCGTCAGCTATGTTTGCGCTGCTGACGCAGAAGGCAGCCGAATTTCGGGGCACGCGTACGCACTCCAACAATTCGCATCGCGGCAGTAGGGGAGGGCGCCGGCAATTACGTAAACTGCGCTGAGCAGCGCGGGTCAAGCAGCAGCTGCCCGCCGCGCCCGCAGCCGCGCGCTGCTGCGCAATTGGCGCTGAGCCCGCAATTAGTCAAAGTGCTGAGGCCGACCGCGCAGCGCCGCGCCTTGGGTTCCACCTGCGCTACCTCGCTTGAATGGCCGGGGTCTCTGAAGCGCCGTGCGATACCGGCAGTGTTCCCACGAGAACGCTCGAGATAAAAGTAGAGGAGCCAGTTCCACTACTCAAAAGCTTCACCACACTGCTGCGGAGGGAATCCACTTTTCATGCTGCTATCTTTTCACAAGGATCTCTGCTCCTCTCCCTCTAGTTGCTATCTTGTTCTTTCTTTGTTGTTATTTCTACTCCCCACCAACAGGCTGACAGCGCTCACGACCAGTCTTGAACCGAAGATTCGGATATTTTACAAAACGGAAAAAAACGTCCTAAAATCAGTAAAACATTTTGTATATAACTTTTTTGTGGAATTACATTTGTTTTGATCTTAAATCAAGATCAGAATATTGTTAGCCCTTGACTTACAAGGTTACGTTTCCGTAAAGTATATTACAATAGGTGGTCTCTGGGAGCCCTATGATTAAACCGAGAATGAAGATTCAAATTATTTGAAACTTTTAATTTACCATCAGGTGAGCAAGATGTATGAGACTGGCTACATACTCTCAGAATTCAAGAAGAATATAATAATTCCAATCTAAAAGAAATCGGGTGTTGAATGATGTGAAAATTACCGAACTATCTGTTTAAAAAGTCACGGCTCCAAAATACTAACGCGAGTTCTTTATAGACGAATGGAAAAACTGGTAGAAGCCTACCTCGGGGAAAATCAGCTTCGATTCCGTAGAAATGTTGGAATATGTGAGGCAATACTGACTCAACGACTTATCTTAGAAGAAAGATTAAGGAAAGGCAAACCTACGTTTCTATAGTTTTTAGACATAGAGAAAGTTTTTGACAATGTTGAGCGGAATTCACTCTTTCAAATTCTAAAGGTGGCAGGGATAAAATACAGGGAGCGAAATGCTATTTACAATTTGTACAGAAACCAGATGGGAGTTATAAGAGTCGAAGGGCATGAAAGGGAAGCAGTGGTTGGGAAGGGAGTGAGACAGGGTTGTCGCCTCTCCCCGATGTTATTCAATTTGTATACTGAGCAAGCAGTAAAGGAAACAAAAAGAAAGTTCGGAGTAGGTATTAAAGTCCATGGAGAAGAAATAAAAACTTTGAGGTTCGCCGATGACATTGTAATTCTGTCAGAGACAGCAAAGGACTTGGAAGAGCAGTTGAACGGAATGGACACTGTCTTGAAAGGAGGATATAAGATGAACATCAACAGAAGCATAACGAGGATAATGGAACGTAGTCGAATTAAGTCAGGTGATCCTGACGGAATTAGATTAGGTAATGAGACATTTAAAGTAGTAAATGAGTTTTGCTATTTGGGGAGCAAAGTAACTGATGATGGTCGAAATACAGAGGTTAGAAAATGTAGACTGGCAATGGCAAGGAAAGCGGTACTGAAGAATAGAAATTTGTTAACATCGCTTATAGATTTAAGTGTCAGTAAGTCGTTTCTGAAAGTATTTGTATAGAGTGTAGCCATGTATGGAAATGAAACATCGACGATAAATAGTTTGGACAAGAAGAGAATAGAAGCTTTCGAAATGTGTCGCTACAGAATAATGCTAAAGATTGGATGGGTAGATCACATAAGTAATAAGGAGCTACTGAATACAACTGGGGAGAAGAGAAATTTGTGGCACTACTTAACTAGAAGAAGCGATCAGTTGGTAGGACATGTTCTGAGGCATCAAGGGATCACCAATTTAGTATTCGAGGGTAGCGTGGAGGGTAAAAATCGTAGAGGGAGACCAAGAGATGAATACACTTAGCAGATTCAGAAGGATGTAGGTTGCGGTAGGTACTGGGAGATGAAGAAGCTTGCACAGGATAGAGCAGCACGGAGAGCTGCATCATCCAGTCTCTGGACTGAAGACCACAACAAAAGAATTTAAGTTTTATAAGATTTATTTTTGGAATGACTTAAGTGTTGTATAAACACTACTTGATTTCATTACACTTAATATATCCCGTAGGGTTTTACTTTTTATCATACAAAATCACATAGCTTTGTGTAGTTTTCAAATAGTACACATAAATGAACTGTTAGAAAACTAAGTATTACTTTCAGAAAAATTATATTACCTGTGTAGCAAGTAAATGTTCATGTAAACATAAATTCTATGGTTCAGACATAAAGGCAAAAGTTGCCCTCCACTGGTACATAAGCAGTCTGTAAAATTGGCATTAGTTGTTGGGATCTACATTTTTCGATATCACTGCTCAGAACGCATTTTAACTGACACTTTAAATATTTTATTGTAGAAACTGAACGTTCCGAGTCACATGGGTTCTGAAACTCTTCCTCTGAATGATACTGTGCTAGTAGAACTGAGATGACTCGCTATGGTAAAATATTTTTTTCTTTTTTATTACTTGATCTCCTTCACTGACGTCATCCTCCATCCACCGACAAACAGTTTCATCAAATTCAGGTTCATTAAAACTGACGGGTTCCTGCAAACACCTTTTGTGCTATACTGAAGAAAACACGTACGTAATTCGCGACGCACGGTGTAGAACATCACAACATGTGTGAGTAACGTGTCAACAACACTAAAGGAAGGTGATCATGAACAGACAACAAAACATTGTAGAATTGTTGATTTAAGCAAGGTAAGGGGGTGGGGGGGGGTGGGTGGGGGGGGGGGGGGGATAAAACCATTCCGCCAGAATTTTCTTGGAAGAGCAAGTTCGAAAATTTTCATCCGGTCTGAGGGACCACACCTCGTGAATTGAGGGTTAGCAGAACTGAAATGTGGCAACAGTATATGTGGATCCAGGATTGGAAACTACTGAGCCTATAGAATCAAAAGCAATAACAAATTTCATTTTTCAGGCCAATTACAGTTTACATGTTAGCAATAAGTACTCTCGAACGTGTAAAGATAAAACAGCATACATCTGAGAGGAAACAAGAAGTCGTAATAAGCTTTAAGACTCTACATCCTGGTATGAAAACACATGTATTAATCAATTAACCCTTTTTGAAAAACGATATTTACAGTCACAAAATCGCAGGTCTTATTCACAAAATTTCGAACACAAAGAGCACCATCGGCGAACTCATTAATGTCTCATGAACAAAGAAGGAGAATACAATAAACAATTTAAAAAATACAACAAAATCAAATACGCATTGGCCCAGCAACCGGCCGACACTAATGAGACTCAGGTGGCCCAGATTACGCCTCAGTAGGACCCACTGTGGAAACAGGCCGTCGCCCCATAGGACGGGCACGTAACAAGAAGGAAATACTCTGTCTATAACAGGGAAACGCAAATTAGTTTCAAGGCTGACAAAACTCTTAACAGGCACTAGGCTAACCCACAGGAATATATCTCCTACAATCTTCTCTTTTAACCAAAAACTGAAGTTAACATGATCCTTTATTGCAGGGTGAAAATTACTACACTGCAGCATTTACTTACGGCCGGCACTTTGCCTTTGCCTTGAATGACTACATTAATTACAGAAGTACAACTACTGAGTTCACGAAAAGAAAAGCTTCGCAGTTAATTCTGGTTGCGGTGCGCCTCTTACCTTTCAAAATCAAGATTATTGATTCCCCAACAAACACAATCATTCAAGGCACGAGAGGTACTGGTGAGAAGCGTTGCGTCTTTAACAACTTAAAGGAACAACACCAGTGAATGGACGTCTAGAAAGAACCGCCTTCAGAAATCTGAACATTTAGCTCCAGAAAGACCAAGGAATTTTCCACAACACGTACTGCCAAAGTGGGAGGAGGGCTATTTTGTGCACACCCTAAAGAAATTTTAAAACATTGTTCAAATGTGTGTGAAATCTTATGCGACTTAACTGCTAAGGTCATCAGTCCCTAAGCTTACACACTACTTATCCTGAAGTATCCTAAGGACAAACACACACACCCATGCATGAGGGAGGACTTGAACCCCCGGGGGCCAGCCGAGAAATTAAAAATTTAATTGTTGTTTAATTATATTACTACATACATTGTTGATATGAGCAGTGTCCAGAACCTGAAGATAGCTTTAAGCACACTCTTAGCAGTGGCAGTACACTGTCAATGACATGTACGCCGACTTCATGACCACCAAAAACATATATATAAAAAACGCGAATCTCGATCTTTGTTTTTCAATTTTGCTGTGAACATACTTTTTAAAGAAAAGTGAACGTTTTACTAAGGCCATGAACCTGGTTAATACGGAATAGGACTGTCATTGGTAAAAATGACATTACTATTGAGACTTAAATTTTTGGGTTAAGTTTAACTGAAAAACTTGAGATTTATATTGCAACCTGTTATAACGATTCATTAAAAACCATAAATATTTTATTCATAATTTTAAAATGAGAGATTACATCATTTTCAAATGGTGGGCTTAATGGAACCCACCCTTCCCCTACGGTATTAAGAGAGTTAATTATCCGCAATGGTTCGTAATCCCAGCTCAGGACACTTTAACTACTAGCAAGAATGGAATGATGGCAAGGTCAGTTGACATAACGGCTCGCAACTACGCTTCACTGATGATCAGGTACCATAGTGTCAAGATATTGGGAGCACAATTTAACAAGGATGCTCACTGTTTCTGAAAGTGAAGTACATATGAGTTGGTGCATCCATATGTGAGCAACAGGGAATAGCCAGGCGCACACACACACACACACTTGCTCGATCGTGCCCGAACACACCACCGTCGGCGACAGTCCTAGTGTGTTCTTCTAGCATGGCTTCCCCGTACATCGAACACCATGCCATTCTCCACACGTTGCTCTGTCCTGCCAGGTGACTTCACACGACGTCCTTCCACTAGCGTCTTTGTCCGCAGCATCACACTCCCCATCCAGCGCATGCGCTGGTCCTTTCATTTCCTCACTAGTACACAAGGCGTCCTCCCGTCAAAGAACCCGGTGCTCAGTGCTGCTTAAAGAGACTCTCTGAACGCGAGTATCGATACAGCAGTATTAGTAACTTGGGAGAACTAGCATACCGTCAGTTTGAGAACTTACCCACACATGTTTTTGGCGATAATAATATACCGCAGAATGGAAAAGAAGACTGAGGATTTCTAGGATGGTGATCAGCTCGCTTAGAAACTTATATTGCTCTTGAGAATGGAAGCTAGCCGTAAGAAAAGGCAAGAAACACCCGCTCTGAGCGTAACAGTGATATGAGGAAGAGACACTCAGGCGGCTTCCTGGATTGCGAACCATTGTTACCACGGTTGCGGGCGGCAGCAAACCTTTGGGCTTGTCGGATCCGTACCATAGTCCTGGCAAATTAGGAAAAATGTGGGAAAAATTTATAAATTTTCGAAACTTTCGGAAAACACTCTTAGGGGATGTAGAAGCAAAGAACAGTAAAGTTCCCTCTCCCATCCGGGGAGCCTCTGCCTCCCCCAACCCTCAACGCATTTTATTTTCCTGTTCTCAAACTTTTCGAAAAACAGTTTGTTTAACGAATTTATCTATATGGCAGAAAATATTTCTGGTGAAATTCTATTCAATTTCAAATACACCCCTGGAAATGGAAAAAAGAACACATTGACACCGGTGTGTCAGACCCACCATACTTGCTCCGGACACTGCGAGAGGGCTGTACAAGCAATGATCACACGCACGGCACAGCGGACACACCAGGAACCGCGGTGTTGGCCGTCGAATGGCGCTAGCTGCGCAGCATTTGTGCACCGCCGCCGTCAGTGTCAGCCAGTTTGCCGTGGCATACGGAGCTCCATCGCAGTCTTTAACACTGGTAGCATGCCGCGAGAGCGTGGACGTGAACCGTATGTGCAGTTGACGGACTTTGAGCGAGGGCGTATAGTGGGCATGCGGGAGGCCGGGTGGACGTACCGCCGAATTGCTCAACACGTGGGGCGTGAGGTCTCCACAGTACATCGATGTTGTCGCCAGTGGTCGGCGGAAGGTGCACGTGCCCGTCGACCTGGGACTGGACCGCAGCGACGCACGGATGCACGCCAAGACCGTAGGATCCTACGCAGTGCCGTAGGGGACCGCACCGCCACTTCCCAGCAAATTAGGGACACTCTTGCTCCTGGGGTATCGGCGAGGACCATTCGCAACCGTCTCCATGAAGCTGGTCTACGGTCCAGCACACCGTTAGGCCGTCTTCCGCTCACGCCCCAACATCGTGCAGCCCGCCTCCAGTGGTGTCGCGACAGGCGTGAATGGAGGGACGAATGGAGACGTGTCGTCTTCAGCGATGAGAGTCGCTTCTGCCTTGGTGCCAATGATGGTCGTATGCGTGTTTGGCGCCGTGCAGGTGAGCGCCACAATCAGGACTGCATACGACCGAGGCACACAGGGCCAACACCCGGCATCATGGCGTGGGGAGCGATCTCCTACACTGGCCGTACACCACTGGTGATCGTCGAGGGGACACTGAATAGTGCACGGTACATCCAAACAATCATCGAACCCATCGTTCTACCATTCCTTGACCGGCAAGGGAACTTGCTGTTCCAACAGGACAATGCACGTCCGCATGTATCCCGTGCCACCCAACGTGCTCTAGAAGGTGTAAGTCAACTACCCTGGCCAGCTAGATCTCCGGATCTGTCCCCCATTGTGCATGTTTGGGACTGGATGAAGCGTCGTCTCACGCGGTCTGCACGTCCAGCACGAACGCTGGTCCAACTGAGGCGCCAGGTGGAAATGGCATGGCAAGCCGTTCCACAGGACTACATCCAGCATCTCTACGATCGTCCCCATGGGAGAATAGCAGCCTGCATTGCTGCGAGAGGTGGATATACACTGTACTAGTGCCGACATTGTGCATGCTCTGTTGCCTGTGTCTATGTGCCTGTGGTTCTGTCAGTGTGATCATGTGATGTATCTGACCCCAGGAATGTGTCAATAAAGTTTCCCCTTCCTGGGACAATGAATTCACGGTGTTCTTATTTCAATTTCCAGGAGTGTACATGTTTAAGCGAGGTAATTAGCATATGAGAGGTAAAATTTGAAGATTAAAAAAGTGAATTTTCTTTTAAAGCAGATTGTTATCAATATGTAAAATTTTGCTATATAATTTTTAATTTAGGTTTATGCAAGTTAAATTATTGGAATGAAGCCGGCCTGAGTGGCCGAGCGGTTCTACGCGCTACAGTATGGACCCGCATGGCCGCTACAGTCGCAGGTTCGAATTCTGCCTCGGGCATGGATGTGTGTGATATCATTAGGTTAGTTAGGTTTAAGTAGTTCTAAGTTATAGGGACTGAGGACCTCAGAAGTTAAGTCCCATAGTGCTCAGAGCCATTTGAACCATTTGATTTATTGGAATGAAAATAATTTTTCATAAAAATTAAGAATTACTGTAAAACTAATAAAGAATTACTTTTGTTGTAATATATTTGCAATCATATGTACAGCATTTAAACAATGAAAATACCACAATATCCATCAACAAATTTTTTTACATGGAAACTTCATCCAAATCGTCTGTCTGCGAGGCACATTATTGCAGCTTTGTCCACGACAGTTTTTGCACATTGTAGGTCAGCCTTCACACATCCACACTTTTCCGCAGCCTTGAGTGCAGCCGCATGACATCTGTAGCAGTATTTTCTCTGGAGCACGTGGTCGTTTCATGTGAATCAGGGACAGGGATGTGTTCGATTCCCCTCAGACCCTATTTCTGGCATCCAAGTTGAACGCCAGCCATTGCTGGACTTTTAGGTAAACTCGGTAAGAGTGGAATCGTCAAGCATCAGTAGTGGGTGGCAAACGAGAGTTTGCCTGACCCAAAAGTCCATGGAAAAATTTAAATCGTATGGCATTGTAGTTGTCATTATCAGGACTCTCTATTGTTTTTGTGTACAGAAAGAGTATAAATTTCCATCCTGGTTTTGCAATGGTATGAGGAAATGAAGCAGAATCGTTGAACATACGTGGAATACAAGGTTGAAGTGCTGTTCGCAATTACTTACTGTATGAAGAAACTAGTGAATTCTTTCATTCAAGAGTGAGTGAGGAGTTACGTATATCATTAGAACTGTAACACTTTGTTTTGATGCTACCTTTATCTTCCTTCATCAGGACTATGTCTGTGTCGTCTGGAGCCACAGCGATAAGTAACGCCAAAAGATCTACCTCTTGACCTTCTATAATCACTTGCTGGTAAAATTTTGAGGCATTTATTCCTTTTGCAACAAGTTCAACATCTACATCGTCATCCGCAATCCCGGTTTCAATACCAAAACTGTCTAGTTTTTGCACAAGCTGTGTGATAAACATAGCCTTATTGCTGAGGTTACTAAGAAAGAACGTCTCATCATTAAAGAAAATTTCTCTTGAGGTCAGCTTCATCGGTCGCCTTTGGCGTTCAGTAGTTTTTATGTTCAGAGAACTTTCTGAATATCCGTCAAATACAACAGCAACATCATCTTTATAATGTCTCTGAATTTAAGCGATTAAGGTTAAGATTCATTCTCGGGCCACATTACATGGTGGATTAGAAACTCTCCATCTATATCAAAGAACTTCGATTCGTTATTGTCAATATTCCTTTCAGGTACAGTGACGACTTTTTTGGTTTTCTCATCAGTCAACTACTGTGAAATAGAGACATTGGTACACTCGGTAATTCGTAGATGAAGCAATCCTTCAAAGCATAAGGTGAACAAAAAGTGCACAGTATTCTCTGAAATAACTGCGTTCTATCTACCAAGCCTAACAGTTCGCATACATATTGTCATAACCATGCTGGATCGCTTAAGCTTCAGAGGACCGGATTTTGGAGAGATAGTAGCTATTGTTCGCAGAGCTTCTTCACGAACAGACACAGCTTTGTAGCAGTTTACTTTCTGAGAAGCTGCTAATCCAGATCCCTATGAATATAGTTGTTGCATATAAACAAATGGAGTTTGCTGTTGCACCCTTAGCTGAAATGTTCTGCAAATTTTCTCCTTAGTTTCTATCCTCCCACCTGTAAACTTACCCTCCCACACATCACTATTGACATTCTCTGTCTTGGCACATAATTTGAAATCTTCGAGAGGCGTAAGAAAACAAAAGAATAACTTTTTGCTTATCTTCATTATCTCGTTGTTGTTGTCGATGGCTCAAAGTCTTGTCCAGGGGTATATTCTCGCTGCTGTAGGTTCTTGGTGACTAAATAACTGATGAAGATTTGCCGGTATTATTCCTGAATTTTATTCTTTGTCACATCTTTCTACATTACACTGTTTTTACATTTTCCACATTCAAAAATACCAATAATTACATTGTTGGTGACGAACTTCTAAAACGTCTACTTCCATTAGCGGTATGCCCAAAAGTACTTAAATTCTGCGGTACTCACATTATTCCAAAGAGTTTACAAAGCAAAAGGGTATACAAAATTTCTTTACCAAAGAAGAATCTTCACCAAATTGTATCATTTTGTAAATAAATCCAGAGATAAATTTATTAATTAGAGTTAGATTGTACAATTAATAATATGAATTTTAAGTATACCAGAAATTTCGTAATTCCAATTATTTTTTAAAATAAAAGTAACTTTAACTGTTAATAAATATCGATTGTAACAAATTAATTTCTTTTTTATACATTTTAGCCTGACATATAATACATCATATACAAAATCATATGCAGTAATCGATAGTATGCATGGTATCTGTTATCTCTATAATAAAAGGTAATATTGGAGGGGGTGATTCATTATACACTCCGCAGCTCAACATGTTGGTCACTCGAAACCGAATGTAAATTGCAGACATGTTCCATATCTTCACATATGTGATGGTATACCGCAAATCCCTCGGTTCGACACTTTTTCGGTGAATCCTCTTCCACGTGAAACACCTCGAACACCAACACTCTTCAGGTACTTAATAAGCGTTTGTTCTATCTTCATGTCGGTCCATACTCCACAACAATACTTATCAGAGTGTCGAACCGTGAAAAAGCTGTCCTTGGTGAGATTATCCAACTCCGCCGGTTTTACGGTTTCTTTCAGTTTTTACATGTCCTGGAGGTACAAATGACACGCCTTAGCATAAGGAAAGTGTCCAGTTGCATGGAATATTAGGAGCATAGTTCTCACACATTCTATACGGAGCTCCGAATTTACCACACGGTCTGCCTAGATGAAATGCAATTGAAAGGTAACAAGCTCAGTGAATTCTATCCGTAAGTGGGATATTTTCGCTCTTTGCTTAATATCATCCACTGTGTTGACAAATTTATTTTTCAGCTTTTCAATCACTTTATCTTTTTCCCAAACGCCGAAAGATGCACCGTTTCCATTCAAATCAGAAATACCGTCTTTTAATATGTTACTTCTCCTCCTCCATCACTGCCATTTCCTCCAGTATTATGATGGAAAGAACACGCATGACTGTAGAGTGAGCCTGAATCTCCCTCGTGTATGCACTATCAGAAAGTACACTATGTGATCAAAAGTATCCGGACACCTGGCTGAAAATGGCTTACAACTTCGTGGCGCCCTCCATGCGTAATGTGGGAATTTAGTATGCTGTTGGCCCACTCTTACCCTTGATGACAGCTTCCACTCTCGCAGGCATACGTTCAAACTGGTGCTGGAAGGTTTCTTGGGGAATGGCAGCCCATTCTTCACGGAAGACTGCAGTGAGGAGAGGTATCGATGTCGGTCAGTGAGGCCTGGAACGAAGTCTGCGTTCCAAAACATACCGAGGGTCAGGACTCTGTGCAGGCCAGTCCATTAGAGGAAAGTTATTGTCGTGTAACCACTCCTCCACAGGTCGTGCATTATGAGCAGGTGCTCGATCGTGTTGAGAGATCCAATCACTATCCCCTAATCGTTCTTCTACCGTGGAAAGCAAGATGGTGATTAAAACATCAATGGAGGCCTGTGCTGTGATGGTGCCATGCAAAACAACAAGGGGTGTTACCCCTCTCCATAAAAAAACACGACTGCCCCATAACACCACCGGCTCTGAACTATACTGTTGGCACTACGCACGCTGGTAGATGATGTTCATCGGCCATTCGCCGTACCCACACCCTGCCATTGGATCGCCACATTGTGTACCGTGATTCGTCACTCCACACAACGTGTTTCCACTATTCAACCGTCCAATGTTTACGCTCCTTACACCAAGCGAGGCGCAATTTGGCATTTGCCGGCGTGATGTGTGGCTTATGAGCAGCATTCGACAATGAAATCCAAGTTTTCTCACCTTCCGCCTAACTGTCATAGTACTTGCAGTGGATCCTGATGCAGTATGGAATTTCTGTGTGATGGTCTGGATAGATGTCTGCCTATTATACACACGATCCTCTTCAACTGTTGACGGTCTCTTGTCAGTCAGCAAACGTGGTCTGTCTGTACGCTTTTAAGCTGCACGTCTTCCTTCACGCTTCCACTTCAGTATCACATCGGAGACAGGGGACCTAAGGGTGTTTAGGAGTGTGGAAATCTCGTGTACAGACGTATGACGTGACACCCAATCATCTGACCAAGTTGGAAGTTCGTGAGTTACGCGAAGCGCCCCATTCTGCTCTCTCAAGATGTCTAATGACTATCGAGGTCGCTTATATGGAGTAACTGGCATTAAGTGGCAGCACAATGTACCTAATTTGAAAAACGTATGTTTTTGATGGTGTCCGGATACTTTTGATCACATAGTGTGCTTGGGGAACGGAAGCTGCAGCATATATAGTCTCCAAAAGTTGAAAGAGCCCACTGTCCCTCATTAGGAGTCCTATTGCTCATAGAAAAGATATTATCAAGTGGATGCTTCCCAGTCGAATAACTGCATTAGTGAATAGCTCATTCCCTCCATTAACCTCCCCTGCAACTATATCTTTATCTTTTATGATGAGTGGTTTATCAAACGTCCGATACATGTTTGCTGTTTCATACTTTCCGTGATGGCATAAGATAAAGGAGTTAAAATAATGCTATAATCTGTGGGCGGGTTGTTCATGAATGGAAGCGCTAATACATTTGATTGCGTATCAGGTTCTCCAGTTGTGATTTTCTTCATAAAACCTTGCCATGCAGGAACAGAAAGATGTAAAAAGTTTCCCATCATTCAAGTAAAATCGTGATTGGTAGGCGCTATTGCTTTAGTTTATGATTGTTCTGAGTAGACATTTTTCAGAACAATTTCTTCAGTTCCAACTCTATTCTGCTTTCGGAATGATAGCAGAGTTATTTTTCGTGTACCTCCGGTTTCAGTAGAGCTCGACATGACAGAGAATTCCGTTACTTTCTGATGTTCTTTCGCTCTCCCAGGAGTCACAAACCTGATTCCACCCATAGCGTGGAGTGTAGCTTTTGCCCGTCATTTTTGTTATACTGAAGTTAGCATTAACTGCGAGAATGAATCATTTGAAATAGTTGGTTTCCAGAACTGAACAGCAGAAGCCTCAAATAAAGCCGCAGTGCTATATGAAGAGCAGAAAACCATATTCAAGACAACTTCAACAATGTTTTTTGATCTCACTTTGTGAGAAAAGTACACTGCAAGACCAAGCTGCAATGTGAGATAAATGAACGAAGGCTAGTAGCTAACACATTCGCATGGGATACTGCTGTACACTTTTTTAGAAGGGACTCTTCACTACCTTTCTTTTTTGACAAAACTATACCCTTAAAAAATTCGTGTAAAATGTCAGGAACCATAACTTCACCATTCTCTGTGAGTCATTGATATCTGGATAATGGGCAACACTGTAAGGAGTCATTCTTATATGCTTAAGGATGATAGCTGCGGCTGCTTCTACTCTCTTTCTTTCATCTTTTTCATTAACAGCTCGTTCATTGTGCCACACATTCAAAAATTTGTGGCCGCTGCCACGAATACATACAAGTGGGGGGGGGGGGGGGAGTTTTTTGGCATTGGGGAAACAAGACCCCCCCACACCGAAGTGTGCAATTTGGTCTTTAGAGTCTTTATAGTCAATGTCTCTCCTTCTGGGAGACATTTATTAACTTTCTGCAACAAATCGAGCAATGAAAATTGACATTCCTCTGAAGTTTCTTTAAATTTGCATAGTTCTTGATAAGCGGCATCAAAGTAGGTATTTTGAGGGCGGCCTCTTTTTCGAACAGTTGAGGGGTTCGACATTTATTTTGCATTGCAATCTTGGTGATGACGGGCTTCTGGAGCTACTAAACACAGAACACTGTTAATTCGTTAGACAACCTTTTTACCGAAATCATCATCGCTTTACTTTGGTTTCTCCAGCAGCGTACGTTTCACATTTAAATAAGGAACTTCAAACAATCCACGGCGTTTATGGAGTGTTTTGTTTGTTTCCGCCTCTATGTCACATTTTACAGCAGATATGAAACAGCCTTTTTTGAAATTGAATCGATAAGAGGAAGAGGATCTCAGACTTTTAACATCTGCTTGTGCTACTTTCTAATTAATTAGTTTCCTTATATTATGTCCCTTAATGTATTAACGTCGTCATACTTTATGTACTTCAATCAGTCCAGCGTTCTATATAAGATTATGAGACCCATCCTTTGTAAGGAGTATGCTTCGCCGGCGGTGGGCGAAGCATGACAGAATCTCTGACCAGAGAGTAGTTTATTGTTAGTTGTTGCTTGTCGCGAGTCTGCGCTAGTCTGCGCGAGTCGACAGTGGTAGTCAGCCTGCAGTAGTAGTCGTTCGGATACAGTAGCGAGTGGACAGTAGTAGTCTGCGGGAGTCGGCATGCATCGGCTGTGTGCTCTGCGCGCGACTCTGGTCAGGGTTCTGGAGGATGAGTATTGTTGTAGAAGGTAATGAAGCAGCATTGCGCATATCTAATAATGTATGTGAATTGTAATTAATTTGTTCAAAAAATGCCCCAATAATAATTTTTTTATATAAAGTAACTCTTTTAAAGAAAAACATTCATTTCAATTTAAAGAATATTTCCTGTGCATTCCCTCCAAGAATCAAAAAAATTTTAAATATATAAAAAAAGGGAGACACTGAAATGTCGTAATAATATTCCATGCTATCATTTTGGTAGTACACTAGGTACACCAAACAGTGGGACCATAATAACATCTCCATCGCTCAAGGTGGTGGACAGCATGTCTTGTAAAGTAGACCAACGTAGAATTAGTGCAAAAACCAAATATAGTGCTCCATGATCATGAGGATAGACAGGACAAATGGATATTGCAGTAATTTCTGGTAATTAGGTCAGAAGGTAAACGACATTAAGTCACATAGTAGTCTTCATTGAGAATTACACTAGTCTAACAACTGATTCGAGTAATTGGTGGCACTCATCGCCCAGTTACTGAACATTTCTGTACCATGTATGTAGTATCACAGAATAATGTTCATAAATTATCTGAATATAGTAATTATTGGCACTCATTGCCCAGTTACAAACCATCAGAAGTCATCATTCAAAACAGAAGCTAATGAATGGCATAGTATTAACATAATTCACTTAATTATAGTAATCATTGGCATAATCAGTGGCATTCATTGGCCAGCTACAAAGCTTTTTTTTTGTATTTTTCAGAAGTCATTATTCAAAATGAGTTAATTATTGGCATACCATTTATACATAATTAATCTAATTATAGTAATCATTGGCATCATAGGTCATCTTATTACAATAAACAGTGGCATTCATTGGCCAGTTACAAAGCATTTGTTTTTTTTGTATTCTTCAGAAGTCATTAGTCAAAATGAGTTAATTAGTGGCGTAGCATTTATACACAATTAATCTAATTATAGTAATCATTGGCATCATAGGTCATCTTATTACAATAATCAATGGCATTCATTGGCCAGTTACAAAGCATTTTTTTTGTATGTATTATTCAGAAGTCATTATTGAAGTGACATACTACTCAGAGCTGATCAGTATTACTCAGAACACTCTTAAACTAGCAGCATTATTTGGGACTGGCAATTACTTTGTTTGCTTTTGAGTTATTGCTGCAAATGAAGATGTGTAACCTCATTCGTCATGAGTCAGCTGTAGCAAGGTTATGAAACAAGTAGAGTATATGTGATCACATTCATAAACGACATAGGTTTAAGAAACAACTATTTATACCACATTAATTTCATGAATAATTTCTCCTGCAAAAATTACGAAATGGATCATGAAACTGAAAGAAGAAACGGATATTATGCTGAAAGTAGTGAACTTCGAATTAACAGGTAATGAAATGTGTATAAAAATATATATGTTCTCTAGCTGTCCTTTCCAAAACCTTCGGTCATCATACCATGCGGTATAAGACATACTGTCAAAACGAACTGCAACAAATACTTAAATAACTACATAGCATCTCTTAACTAAAAGCAAATATATAAACTTCGTCATTATTTTCATCTGCAAAGAAAAACTTCATTATCCATTCATCATAACTCCATTGTTATCATCACCTGTAAAGAAAAACTTCATTATCCATAGCAGCACATTCTTCATCATTATTCATCACCATTCATTATCATCTGCAAAAAAGTCACTTCATTATTCATTACACAACTATTCCTTATTTCTAGCATATTTCATCACTAAAACTAAGATGTGTAGTTCTGTCTGACAGCCTGCATCAATAGCCTCGTATTCTGAAAGAAAAAATTAGTTAAGACTGCTATCATACGATCTGTATAGTATATTCTTGTTAATGCTTGTTAATTCTGATCCATTTACTCTTCATCACGAGGTATTGCATCCTCTTTCGTTCATTCCGAAGGTGAAATTCCCATTTCTGTTTAATTTATTTCGTTTACACGTTATTTCTTTCTGAAAATGATGAACAAAGATTAATGTCTTGCATTTAATTCATATACCCATTAGATAAAAACTGGTTTATAGTAACATAATTGAGCATACAGCATAGCATGACAGAAAACGTAATATGTCAAAAACATCGACAGTGTTCAGAAGCAAAAATGTACATAGTGTATCACAATGTAGCAGCAAAAAAAAGAAAAAGTAAAGTAGTCACTATGTTGAGATATCATAAGGCAAAATGTTAAAGTCAACTGGTGTTTGTTATATCTTAAATATTTCATAGTACATACAAACAAAACAGGAAAACAATCATACATACATAAAAAATGGAAAATATGCACGGTCTGACGTGTAACGACAACAAAAGCAACCTGCCAACCTTACCTTGCCGGGCACTTGCCAAGAAAAAAATACGACAAGCATCAGTAAGTAGTCACATAAATATAATTCCATAAGTGGTCATAAAATGTGTAAGTTCATCTGGAAAAATATGCACGGTCTGATGTGTAACGACAAGAAAAGCGACCTGCTAACCTTACCTTGCCGGGCACTTGCCAAGAAAAAATTACGATAATCATCAGTAGGTGTTCATGTGAATATAATTGCATAAGCGGTCATAAAAAATTAGGAAATGGCATTACAGTGTGATAAAACATAAAGTATCTTCATTCAATAAAAGGTTTGATGTTGGATACGTGGTGGTTCCCTTTGGTTTTTCTGGTTCTCAAAGTTTCGACGTGTGCTACATTGAGGAATGCTGCGAATCCGATATGGACCTGCGTATAGAAGCTCAAATTTACTGCATCTACTCTTTCCTTTGTAGGATAAATAGTGTGTACGTACTAATATCTTCTGTCCAATGTGAAAGTCACGGCGTGTACAAACCTGTTGTTGCTGTCTTCTCCGGCGCTCTGCGGCACGTTTGATGTTGTTCAGCGCAATGTCAATTATTTCATGGTGTCGTAGTCGACGAGATGTAGGAAATGTTACTAATTCTTTAATTTTGTTAGGTGGTTCAACATTTTTCAGTATAACAGACGGAGATAGCATAGTAGATTCATTTGGTATGGAATTAATTACATCTTGGAGTGAGAGTATGTGTGTGTCCCAATCAATTTGTTTTTAATGGCAGTAAATTCTACACAGTTTACCAATTTCTTTCATTAATCGTTCACAAGGGTTTGAAGAAGCATGGTACCTGGATATATAGACTGGAGAAATGTTTCTAGCCCGTAACATACGTGTCCATATAGCAGATCGAAACTGTGGTCCATCGTCGGAAATTACTTTCAATACATGCCCTACATGAAACAGAAAATGTTTTACAAATGCTTTCGAAACAGTTTTAGCAGTAGCTTTGCGTAATGGAGTGAAGGTAACAAATTTTGCACGAAGCTGTGTCGAAGAATGTATAATTAAGAGCAGATATAGATGCAGTTTTTATTGAGGTAAGAATTATTGATTTTTATTCAGAATACAGGGCCGAAGGTCAGCGCTGCTGCCCTTATAAAATTTACCAGATATTATTATTTCTGTTGAGAGGTTACATTTGGTTCATGGTTCATTATTTAATTATTATTATTGTGGGTTCATGGTCAATTATCATTTTTTTTAAATTTCTGTTAGGAGGTTACGCTTGGCTCCATTTTGCATTTTTATTTAACAAATAATTTCTGTGGGGAGGTTACACTTGGCACTATTCCAAATTTTCATCATTTAATAATTTTTGTGGGGAGGTTACACCTTCCGTTCCTTACTGACGCGTATCGGAGTTTCCAAGCCCTCCGTCACTATTGATGTTTCTTCTTCCGAAACAGATTTACTACAAATAAAACAAGTAGTAAGGTCCAGCATTATTGTTTTCTCAGTCCATACAAAAGAAATGAGACTAAGAAAAAGCAATCCATAACACCACAAACTGATAAATACTGTCACAGAAACAGAACTCTCTCGCACTACTTTGACAGTTCACAACATTAACTCAACTGAGCTGGACACTGGGTAGGGAGATATGGCAGGGGCAATAATGGTACGGGAGCACTGAGTGAATGGGAAGGGGAATTTGACGTTTTGATCGTTGGCACGTGTTCCTGATTTAAAGAATACTGATCGCATAAGAAATGTCATGAAGTAGTTTTATAGGCTACAAAATATTTCGGTATACTTCCTTAACCTTATCAATTAAATACTTTGCTAAGTAACAAAAACTGCAAACTATTACGTTAACTGAATTCTATTCCAATTCTTATACCTCAAATACCAATCGTATAAATGAAAAGATGCACATCTTTTTCGTGTGCAATTTTGCGAGGAATATATTTACTAATAAGAGCTCTGTTCGAAAAATGAGCCATTTTTGAGTATAAATTTAAAGTGTGGTACAAATTGACTTTTGGAGGGAATAAAATAGGGATGCACCCCCTTACGCAGGAGAACTTTTCTGTTTCTTATTATATGAGTATTTTACCGAATTTTCAAAACTTTATGCATTTTTCCCCCGTTTGCTGATTTTCTTGCTAATAAGCCTGCGGTAAGGAGATTGTTTCGTGCTTCAGCGACCGACCGGATCTCGAGGCGGCCGGCAGACCGCCCCTGTGTTGAAGTTGTGTGTCAGCTCCACGCTGTCCTTCCTGGATCGTTTTACCGGTATCCCTGGTGATATTCCGACTGGGTTTATGGGATACAAGTGAGTCGAGCGTCGGCAGTAACCGTAGCTATAATTGCCATTTCCTGTACCAGTACTTTGTTTTGTTCGTTAATTTGTCGAGGTTCACGTCCGGTTCCATATCATACTTCTAGTTATTCATCCCGTTTCTGTCTCTAGGCAGTTAAGTTGCGTGTGCACCACTGAACTTGTTGCTTTATGTAATGCTCCTATATGAGTGTTACTTGCTAAGGTCGGTCTCAACTTCCTAGTTGGCTGCTGTAATGAGTCGGATTTGTGGTGGCGTGCATTTATATATTAAGTGGGTTCATTTCATGTACCACGCCCTACAAGTACTATTACTGGAGCGCACAATTTGATTTACTGTCTTATTGGGTGTTTATACTACTCTTTATTTTAATTGTTAAGTCTGTCTCACTGTTTTTCACTACTCTCTTATTCGCGGTCTTATAGTTATTCAAAAGTATATGTTCTATCTGCTGTTAGTCAAGAGTTCGTTAGCCATCGCAACGCGATAACTGTGTTTGGAACTGTGCTTAGATTTTGGCGTCCTTACTAGTTTCATCCATTTGTCTCCGTTAACTCTTTCAAAACTTATTTACTTGTTTCTATTTTTTCGTAATTCTGACTTCCGTGCGGTGGCGTTTGGTCTGTAATAGACGCCTTGCCCAATTCCTGTACTAAATTCTATATTCCCCTTTTAATTAGGCTACCATTTCTGTTTCTTATTGTGGGACTTGTGTGAGATCTGCCTTGTTGATAGAGCAGGCGTAACGTCCGAAAGCGGAGCCAGGTTTGCACTCAACCTAATGGCCAGCCGAGACCACTACACCTTGCCGAGACAGGTTTGGATAGCACGCCGACGTATATATTTGTGTGTTAATCATTGCACGACTACTGCAGCTCTCCCTTTAGTTTACAAGGTGCGGCTAGAAAAAAACCGGACTGATGCTGGAAAAAAGATTTATTTACAATTATTTACCATTTCATGTTATCTCCTCCAATGTACTCTCCTCCTCGGTCTCTACACCGCTCCATACGAATTTTCCACTGTTCATAGCAATGCTGCAGATCATCTTCGGTAAGTCCATACATTACTTCCGTCGCTTTTTCTTTTACTGCTTCAACAGTCTCAAATCTTGTTCCTTTCAAAGCTGACTTGACTTTAGAGAAAAGAAAAAAGTCACAGGGGGCCAAATCAGGTGAGTAGGGTGGATGATCTAAGATGGGAATGTTGTGTTTTGCCAAAAACGTCTTCACTGACAACGCACTGTGAGCTGGGGCATTGTCTTGGTGAAGGATCCATGACTTTTTTCTCCACAAATCGTTCCGTTTTCTCCGTACTCGCTCACGTAGGGTGGCCAGGACGCTAATGTAGTAACGCTGATTCACTGTTTGTCCCTCTGGTACCCAATCAATGTGCACAATCCCTTTGATGTCAAAAAAAAAAAAACAATCATCATTGCCTTGAATTTCGATTTTGACATTCGTGCTTTTTTTTGTCGTGGAGAACCAGGAGTTTTCCAATGCATCGATTGGCGTTTAGTTTCGGGATCGTAAGTAAAAAACCACGATTCATCGCAAGTAATAACATTTTGTAAGAAGGTGGGATCACTTTCAATGTTTTCCAGGATGTCAGAACAAATCATTCTTCGGAGTTCCTTCTGTTCAATTGTGAGACACTTTGGAACCATTTTTGAACACACTTTGTTCATGTTGAAACTTTCATGAAGAATCTGCCTAAGATTTTCCTTGTCAACTCCTGTTAACTCAGACACTGCTCTGATTGTTAAATGGCGATCTTGTCGAACAAGTTTACCGATTTTTTCAATGTTTGCATCAGTTTTTGCTGACAATGGTCTGCCAGTGCGAGTGTCATCACTGGTGTCTTCGCGGCCATCTTTAAATCGTTTAAACCACTCAAACACTTGTGTTCGCGATAAACAATCATCGCCGTACACTTGTTGTAACATTACAAACGTTTCACTTGCAGATTTTCCTAGTTTGAAACAAAATTTGATGTTAACACGCTGTTCTTTCTGTACACTCAACATTTTCCGACGCACAGACAAAACGTCAACTACTTAAAACAGACACCACGGGCAGACTGAGTGCAGGAGGCAGATGAAACTCGAGCAGTAGGCGGAGCGAGAGTCACGTGACAGACCACGCGACTTTCAGCCTTATTGCATTCGTTTTATTGTTTCACCAGAATTAGTCCGGTTTTTTTCTAGCCACACCTCGTATTTCTGGCTCATGTCAGTTTTTTAAGTATTAGTCACCTTATTTGCCAGTTGACTAATTACTAGACTTGTTTACTTAAATGTGCTGATACAAGTGTGCTTACACCTTGTATACACTGTTGGTTTTTGAACTGGCCACAAACTAGCAGATTTAAGATCTGTTAATTTGATGAAGACTCTCACTGACTATATGTACCATTCAGGACGCAAATATTTGACATCTATTTCGTTTAGTTATTTCTCTTGCGTGCCTTTCGCACCTCTGCTAACCGGCGGTATAGTAATTTTCTTATATGGTGTTTATTTGTTCAGTACACTTCACTTTGGATTGTAAATCTTAAAGTTTCTTTCAAAAAAGAATTTTTAGCACTTTTATTCTGCTGCTACTGTTTTCATCACTGTATTTAATCCACTTGCTATTAATAAATCTGGTACAGTTTCCTACCACAGACAGCCTAACGTTAGAATTGTGTAGCAGTACTCAGATTACAAAGAATGTAATAAAGGCCTGCAGCCTCTAATGACATCATACAGAGGATGTCCACGTCGAGACTGGTATCAGAGACCAAGAGGCATTTGTAGCAGTAATGATTATCAAAGTACAAAGTGCAACTAAAACAAAGTAGATAAAAAATCAGTGCTATTATATCTCAATGAGGAACTTGAAACTTTCAGCAGAAGACAGGAGCTGTAGTGGGATTACGGTTCATTTTTAAAAGAAGAATTTACCAGGCGTTAGATAGAATGTACGCAGTAGAACAGTTCGCAGTGGGGAGGGCTCTCCTTGGTAGACAATCACGGTACTAAATTTCTGAAGAAACAGACTTTTCCCTATAGTAATTTAAAACAGAGCATAGGAATTATAGAGAAACTGCTGAATAAAACGCGTTTGGCTTTCCAGAGAACAGCGGGTGAAGCTCTCAGTGCCTAACATATTGTCAAATGATGTTCCACAAAACCTAAATAAATTCTGGTCTTATGTAAAAGCTGTTAGTGGCACCAAAGTAGGCGTCCAGTCACCCAATGGTGAGACAGGAAGTTAAATCTAGAATAGCAAAACAAAAGCAAGGACGCTTAACTCTGGTTTGAAATGGCCTTTACGAAGGATAACCCAGGGGAGTGGCCCAAATTTAATCCTCATACCACTGAAAGGATGAGTAAAGTGTTAGTGGTGCTGAGAAATAGCTGAAATCTTTAAAACTGAGCAAAGCTCCAGGGCCCGATGGAATCCTATCAGCTTCTATGACGAATTTGCGGCTGAGTCATCATCCCGCCTGTTAGCCATAATCTGTAGTAGATAGGTCGAAAACAAAAAAAGAAGTAAGTGGCCAGTAGTCGGAAGAAAGTACAGGTCACGCCGTTTTTAAGAATGATAGTACTTCCTATCCAACATCGTTGACATAGATTTGTTGTATAAACTTAGAAAATATTCTGAACGCAAACATAAGAGGCATCCCGAACAGAATGACCTACTCCACACCAGCGAACGTATGCTGAGAGAAACGATCATGTTAAACTCAACTCGAATTTACAAATGCACGAGGAAAATGGGGAGAGAGGAAGGGAGGTGGGGGGGGGATGCCTTATGATAAGTCGCTTGTGAGGAAATGTTTTCTCGGAACGGCCCTGAGAATCAACACATTTAACACAACGAATTACGACAGTAAACAACAAGTTACTAAGAAGAAATTATCCCGTACAACAATGAAGAGTTTAGCGCATGACTGCCACCATTTCTCATTGTCAGCCAAACAATTCGGTGTTTAAGCTTTCACAAGGAAGGCAACACTACTTTCAGAGCAATTCGGACTCATTCTGTACGTCATCAGAAGACGAAATGAAATTGAAATTAGGATGACCGACTAAGTCATATTTAGCCACAAGAATAGTACTGTTTAAAGTAGTAGTCTGTTTTAACAATTACAATATGCCAATTCTCAAATGAAGTTTCTGATACCCTAGAAGCTTCGCTAGTATGAAAAATCAGGAACTAATGGTAAAGGAAACGACGCCAATTGCAAAGCGATGCGTAGAAACGTCATCTCAAACTCATACTGATGGAGCCGTTACTGATATTTTGGTTTCCTTCCAACTGAAATGCTCTGCATGTTTACACGGCCATTCGTCAGATGCATTGCGCTTTCCCTGACAAAGCAATAATACCAATTATATAGCAATTATAAAGGTAAATGATAATATTCGTTATTTTAATTACTGCAGTTAGAATGGCAGTATCTCTTAATGAAGACATAGTTCACGCAACAGAGACAGTACTATCAGCGCTTTATGTTTCCCCCTTTGTGTTAGCAGGAGCACAGCTGGGATATGCTCCGCAAGCACTCACCTAGCCGATTTCTTTGCGAGTTTCTGAGCCCACTTCGCTTGATTTGAAACCTTATGTCATGCCAATGAAAGCATTCTTAAGCGAAATTGTAAGTGCATCGTGATAGGACGAAGAAAATGTCACGTCTCTTCATAATATTTATAGGATAACCACGGGAGATGCTGGAAAATTAAAAGAAGTGAAACGCGTCTGGCGAATGAGTTGCTCAGTTAGGCGAAGAAAAATATTATCGCAGCGTCTGAAGAGGAAGACCATCTAAATAATTCCCCCTGCTCTTTATTTATGGCGTCTGAGGTATAGTTGATGAGTCTGGATACGATTCGTAACTACTTTTTAGATCGGTTTCAGAGTTTCGGCTGCCAGTAGACGCTGTAGCAGTCAGTGTCGCCGCGTTTTCGAAAGGTGAGCTACACAACTGCTAGTCAGCCAAGCTCGTCGGCTGAGCAAACGTATTCCTCCGGTCGGTACTCCAATTGAGAAATGGAAACATTGTACACACATCAAAAAAAGTTTTCCATCACCCCAGTTCCCAGAACCTTTGACTGTCCAGAGATCACTAAATACGCCCAAAGATGTAAACAACCATCCATGAGCAGCGCCCGGAGGAGGTTCGACAGCCTATCAGTTCTAGTCATTCCAACAGGAAGGAGATACACGGCTCGTGTTGCATGTAGTTCAAGCATACCTAGATGGTCAATGCTACGAATCAGTAGCGTCAGTATTGCCAGGAAAGGTTCTCAACAAGGGAAGTGTCCATGTGTCTCGGAGTGAACCAAAGCGATGTTGTTAGGACATGCAGGAGATACAGAGTGACAGGAACTGTCGATGACATGCCTCGCTCAGGCCGCCCACGGGCTACTACTGCAGTGGATGACCGCTACCTACGGCTTATGGCTGAGAACCACCCTGAAAGGAACGCCACTATGTTGAATAATGCTTTTTGTGCAGCCACAGAACGTCATGTTACATCTCGGACTGTTCTCAAGAGACTGCATGATGCGCAACTTCACTCCCGACGTTCATGGCGAAGTCCATCTTTGCAACCACGGCACCATGCAGCGTGGTACAGATAGGCCCAACAACAAGCCGAATGGACCGTCCAGGATAGGCATCACGTTATCTTCATCGACGAGCGTCGCATGTGCCTTCAACCAGACAATCGTCGGAGACTTGTCTGGAGGCAACCCGGTCTGGCTGCACGCCTTAGACACACTGTCCAGCGAGTGCAGCAAGTGGAGATTCCCTGCTGTTTTGCGGTGGCATTATGTGAGGCCGACCTACGCCGCTGGTGGCCATGTAAGGCGCCGTAACACCTGTACTATACGTGAATGCCATCCTCCGATCGATAGTGCAACAGTAACGACAACATATTGACGAGGCATTAGTCTTCGTGGACGACAATTCGCACCCCGTCGCGCACATCTTCAGGGTAACATCGCTCGACTAGAGTGGCCAGCACCTTCTCCAGACATGAACCCTATCGAACATGCTTGAGATAGGTTGAAAATGGACGACGTTACCCACCAACCACTCTGAAAGGTCTGGGCCGAATCGCTGTTGAGCAGTGGGACAATGTGGACCAACAGTGCCTTGATGAACTTGTGGATAGTATGCCAAGACGAATACAGGCATGCATTAATGCAACAGGACGTGCTACTGGGTATTAGAGGGACCGGCGTGTACAGAAATCTGGACCACCACCTCTGAAGGTCTCGCTGTTTGGTGGTACAACACGCAATGTGTGGTTTTCATGACAATAAAAATGGCGGAAATGATGTTTATGTTGATCTGTATTCCAATCTTCTGTACAGGTTCCTGAACTCTCGGAACCGAGGTGATGCAAAGCTGGTGTTGATGTGTGTAGAACACGTTTAGCGTCTAAGTGATCGTCGATTTACTTCTCAGTGTGGTTCTGGCAAATTTACTTCACATTTCCAATGAATAAAGGATTCTGCGTTATGTTGTAACAAATTGGCTGCCAAATTTATTATTTGATTCCAGGAGGGCCATTCCACACAGAATCAATAACTAATCTCATATTTAACATTACTAATTCTCTCTTTTAGTCAATAAAACCACAGCGAGATAGGTTCTAACAGGAATGGATCGCTAATTCAGTGGTAACGTGGCTCTAATCTCGCAAGGGGCCGAAACATATTTTGGCCTTTTTACCTTTACTGTTACCAAGCTATAAACTTCTAGATCGGAAATCATTAGGGATATCTTAATTTCACCACTTTAAAAGTGATCGCAGAAGAAGAAGTACAACAAGATTGGCTTTCCAGCCCATCTCTTGAACGGGTTCCTTTGAGGAATCAGCACAGTGTCGACAGGCGTTCTCGCGTAGCGGCAACACTAGTGGCCGTTTCCTGGGTCACTTTCCGCATGTTCCCACTGCAAGGCGCCTCAGTTGTTGAAACAGATGCCAACTGCGATGGACACATCTCTGGGATGCAGTTATTAACACAAATAACTTGTTTGTTCCACTAGATGCATGCTGTTATATTTTAATGACTCACACTGGCGTACGTATTTTAAGGCCAACCGTTGTTTTCTGTTTACGAAGTTATTCCGCAGTGGTTCAAATCCCCGACCAACCATACTGATGATTATGTGGTTTTTCTGTTATTTCCTTATATCAGCTTTCTTGAAATTAGTTGTTGGTCTGTCTGTCCGTCTGTTAAGATCTCTTTTTCTCAGGGATATACTGAGATACTCAGTTGAAATTTATTTTAAAGACTAATGTCTAAGATCTCTTGGCTATGTAAACAATTTAGTCCTAGTTTAGTGGAAAAAGATAGGCCACCTACAAAGCTTCATTTTATTCAAGAACGGGTAGATGTATCAAGTTGAAATTAATGTCAGATACTAAGGTCTACGGACCCTTCGGTGTGTAAATAATTTAAGTCAATGCAGTCAGAATGTTGGGCTATATATGTCACATATACTGAAACTCGCCAAGTCTCATGTTTTATAGATGAAGAATGTGCAGCCTCGTTAGTCCTGGCAGTCTAGCGGTGAAGCGCGTACTTGGAAGATAGGAAGGGCTTGATTCTCGGTCGGAACGCCGATTTTTGAGAAATTGTTTTGAGTTGGCCATCACCTCTCAATGATGTAAGGAGTCCACTTTAAACTGCAGAGCCCCCCTTGCCTGGCAGGGTAATTGGGGTAAGTTAGAGAGACGCAAGTCTCCAAAGTGGCGTCCAATAGAAAGGCTAGCACTAGGACTTTGAGCCACATGAAATAATAATAACAATTATTATTATTGTCTATGAACATAATTAAGTTTGCATGGAACCCTCAGAGCGAAAGTACTATTCACACTTCTGTGGTATTATAGGTAAACTTTGCCCTGGTGGATTATATACATCAATACACTTCACATTATACGCTGCTTGACAAATGATCACTACGCCACTACCTACGTAATTATCTCAAACGAAAAACGGTTTAAGAACGTAAAGATGAGAGTGTGATCAACATCTGGGCTTCGCGTTTACACTACGCTATATTTATGAATAAACAATAAATACATACATCAACACAATATCAAAATTGGAAAGCAAAACATCCATCACAATTGCCCACAACCTACGGCATGCAGATGAGTGTTATGTCATTTCGTTTCAGTGATTTAAAAACCGACGGACACTTACACGGAAATGAATGTATAGAGGAGGCTTTAGTCAGCCTCCAGAGAGTGTGGAGCATTCTTCTTTACAAAGCAATCATAAACCAATCCTCTGTGTACGGTGGTAATCTGTTGGATTGTTCTAAATGGGTATGCCTAAGGTCCGCGTTCGATTCACACAGCAGGCAACCATTTTTGACAAATACAAAAATACCTTCTTCACCTCCGGTACCTCGAGGTAAACAATGAATGGTTCTAATCCACATTAAACATGTCCTTTCGCTTCCTACTTTAGGAGAACGATGAAGCTTGGGGCATGAAAAAGGTGGTAGTTACACCAAGTAGAAATTACATCACAAGTTTGCTTTCTTACATGAATTTCTACTTATATTATTAATGAGCGAATAGTCATGTGAGGTCAACGGTCACGTATTTCCTATTGTATCTTAACTTTAGATGCTAGACTGAGATTCGACTCAGATCTCTCTTTTTGCTGGGTTTGACGCGTTTGAGACGATGAAGTTCCATCGTTTCATAGTTTCGCCTAGATTCCGATCTCGTCAACGTTTCCATGAAGAACATGTCTCAGTTCGAAACCTGATGTGACACAAAAGTTTACATTGCGTCATTTGAAGTAGTAGCATGTGCACACCAAACTACAGGTGAAAAATACTTCAGATTTTTAACACCGCTCCCTGCGTTTTCTGCAGTAGTGGTTAGTACCGGTTTCGACTCCCAGCCAGATACGGATTTTTCGTCATATCATTACAAATTCAGATGTGCCACTCTTAGTTACTAGTAAAAGGAACTCCGTATCTCTTCGTGTGTAATCAACGACGATGACAACTCCAGAATTCGACTCCCAGGCAGCCAAGAATTTCAAGTCGTGTTATTTCCAATTCAGACACGTGTACATCTCACTACTGGTGAAATAAATTGATTTTCATTATATATTGCTGACAGGAAGACAATTACGATAGGTACTAGATTCGAATGCCGCTAGATGGAAGCTTTTTCGTCTAGTCATTTCAGTTTCTGACAGTTAGCTATTAGTGAAAAATTACGATTTGTAACATTTGAGTGATGGTACCAACACAAAGCTGTATGCCTTGTCATTTCAAGTTTAAACCTGCCCACACTTTATTACTTGTGACTGAAGAGAAATTTGAAATCTTTCGTAGATAGTTATCAGATACAATAGTTACTCGATTATACTTGGAGATTACAGTCCAATGGAAAAATTATTCTAATGCAATGAGCCGTGCTGTTGCTCGCCTTGATGTTGTTTGTAGGTTTCCGCCCTCTGTTGGAGATCAGACTCTATCGTTTAGTTGGCATGGTAGCGGTTGTTTGTCTTCTTCTCGTGTTGACTGACGCCAATCGGTTTTGCAAGCGTTGCCTGTCCGTTAGTGGCAGCTGCGGAGGTTATCGATATGTAGCAACTGTTGCCCTATCTTTGGGGCGACGTTGTTGCTTTTCCGGGTCAGGTGAGTAGGCCAGTTCGGTTGGGGTCTCAGGAGGACCCAGGTCTGCGCAGTGAGAGAACATATCGGGACCGCTGGAGGCACGCATGGACTGCCAGATGGAAGGGCTGTGGTCACGAGGGTGCACGACCGCGTCGTAAACCAGATCCAGCAAGCTATGAGATGAGTGCAATTCAATCCAAGTAGAGAAACCTCCACCACTGTTATATCTCGCGATTCTCCAGTGACTTCGTGTTGCTGCTCACAGTGTCGCCGAGGCGAAAAGCAGCGAGTGGAGAGCTTGGGGAAGGCTGGTCTGATTAGCTTCTCTCGACTTCTTATTACTCTTTACTGCGTTCAACTTGTTACAAATTGCTAAGTTCAACCAGCGGTAGTTTTTCTTGCCTGGTGGCCGCTAAAGCCCCAATTACTTGCCCTGCGGGTTAGTGTATGTAACGGCAGTGTAAGTTTCTTCGCCTTGCTGTTGGTGTCCGATAAGGAGTGTAGTTTTGACAGCTTTCTTGATTGTACGCCGGTTGGCGATTCTTCTACTCTGGTGGTGATGGTTCCTTTCTCGTTCCGGGGGCTCTAAACACAGTATTCTGGACGTAGTGCAGACCGCCAGTTCCGACTTTGGGGTATTCTTCCATCGTTGAAATCGTTGCATTTGGTTTATCGGATGTCAGGTAGCTTCAGCAAGATTATCATTAGTCATTCGTTAGACTGACACTAGTCTGAGTTACCATCTTGTGAAGTGAATGCAACTCTTGGCTGCCTGTCTCATCGTTCGCGAAAGTGTTTGTTGCCGGACCTTCTTAGAGGTCGATTCCTGGAGCACCATCTGTGGCCGCCTGGTTCTTGCAACACATGTAGGTTCTAACAGGAGGCCCGATGGCCAGTAGTTCAGTGTAACGCTCCTTCACCCCTCGCCTTCTGCGGGTATAATCTGCCTCAGTACCCTTTAAGGAACTTATGCACTGATTCTTGTGTATCGTATAAGTTAGTACAATATCTTGTAATGTATACATTAAAGTTTATATATGTCTAGTTAATAGTTCTGGTCGCCTTCTGTAATAAATCTAGCAGTGTAGTGTTCAGTGGATGTTAAGGGTTGTCTTACGAAGTTTACTATCATCTTATTTCATCCATTTGGTGATCATTTGCTTGTTTTTTAATTAACCTTTGATATTGTATTTACTGTTTTGTAGCAGGTTTCTACATTTTTTTATATTATTTCCGTTCCTGGCGTTTAAGGCCTTCAGCCGTGATTGTGGTCATTTGCCTTAAAATTCTAATTTGGTATTTGTGTTTTAGCAGTAAGCATTAAAACCTTATTTTCTGCCATTCCTGGTGTCTGATGCCTTCTGCTGTGTTTTTGACGACTTGCCTTTAATATTTCAATACCTGTAAGTTGTAAATTGCGGCAAGTTTTAAACATGTAAGATGGCTATAATTTTGCACCTTACAAGCACCCATCTACATACTTTGCCGTGATCTGCAAACACAAATAGGTATCATGTGATAGGTTGTACATCGTATATATGAATATATAAAGGGGACTGACATTGTCGCGTACGACTTGTAAATAATTGTTAACACTTATTGCATGAAAGCTGACGGAGTGTCTTTATTATCACACTAGTGGAGGTTGGAACACCAGTGGAGATGAAACGGCAGGCAGAACTCAAGCTATGAGTGGGAGGCCCGCACAGGTGTTGTTCCTGCTTAAATAGAGGAAGTAGCTAGACGGACGTCGTGGCACCTGAGCTCTGGAGCATGGCGGCCGCCATTGTAGTAGGGCCGGAAGGATAACCGGATAATACTTCCGAACTCTGCAAATTTGGACGTAGGTAAGAGGAATGAAGAAGTGTGGCACCTCAGAAACCACGCAGGCCGAGGTATTTACAAGGATTTTTACTCAGAAGCGTACCATTGTAAGAGTATAGGTTTTTCCTCGCAAACTTTCCGCGCTAGACGACAAAGCACTAAAATATGGTTGGTCGGCGTTTGGAAGAATCTGTAGAGAGGGAGAATATTCCGTGGTTTCGGGAGTCTGATTTGTTTCCGGAATTACGAGGGTGAGGAACCGAGCCTTGCTGGGAAGCCAGCGGTGGAGAGACGGGGTCTTCTGTCGTGAGCACCCGTGTGTGACGGTCGCTCGATATCAGTTTTGTTGGTACAGACGGACTTTATTTGTTCTCAGGCGAGTTTATAGTTAGAACAGTTAGGCACTCTACTGTTGCCTATATGATTCTGGACTTCACTCCCGGGTTGGCAGTCGTCGTTGAGTATCAGTAATTGAGAGCACTTCATCTGCCAATACTTACGTTGAGACGTTAACTGAACTCCTACCTTGTGGCTGGGAGTTTGCGTCTCTCGTCTGTAGAACACAGATAGAAGAAGACAGTATTGCAGTATATTAGTCAGAGGACCGCCTTCTGCCGTCCTGCTGTTTGAAAGAGTTTATTTGTGGCTGGAGTTCTTCCATCGACGCAGAAGAGTACGAGAACCATCACTTTGACGCACCGGACGCAATACATACGGTGCTATCGCAAATTGCTTCGGCTTGTTAGAGATATAAAAGCTAAACATGTGTGATCACGTTAGTTTATTTCTACTGAGGTTCCACACCACTGTAGATCATCTTTGAAAGTAGTGTCTTCTAGTGTTTGGTACGTAGATGATGTCAGTAATTTCACGTTATTGATATTACATCGCGCAGTCATAATAATCGGCAGAGTTTGGCGATTGATTAGTAATTTTACTTAGGAAATGTAAACTTCGTTATATAAAGGCTTTTTTTAATCTAAAATAAATATATAAGTAGGAACAACGTTTATCATTTAGTAGGATTAGTTGCCTTCAACATTAATTTATGTTTAGATTGTAATTTATAGAATTAAGAGATCCTATGATCTGCTTCAAGGGGTAGTCAGACAGGGCCAAATCTTCATTTTAGCGTTTATTATTTTCCGTTGCGCACATTCATTTTACACACGCCTGGAGTAGCATCTTGGAAACAATTAATAATTTGTTGCATTTCCTTGCGTGTAAGGCCTGCAGCCAAGATCGCAGCGGCTTGATTTTAAAATATTATCTGCTGAATCAGTATTTAATGGTGATTTGCTAAATTGTAACTCACTGAAAACACTATTATTTACACAGTTGTTTATTCCTTTATTAAAAAGTTGCAATATTTTTATTTATTGTTGAGCCTGGAATTACTAGTTTAAAATAAATTGTGTGTAACTGTAAAAGGCAACCAATAGTAACTGATTACGGCCCCGTCCACAATCGCAGCCGAATCCTGCCTTCTCTTGACTACCAGGTTTTAGGTAATTTCAATTAGAACTTGCTTTTCGAAATGTCATTTACTATAATAAATTGGAGCTTACAGGTGTAATCATTGTCTCATCTCTAAAATAACATGTTTTATGTGATTTGCAGTATCGTGATATTCATTTCCATCTGGAGTGATGGACGTACAGTGCAATTATATCTTGTGGTCTCTTGAAGTAACCGTTTTGTATTGACGAACGACTGTACCGAAAAGACAGCAGAGGACAGTTATGTAATGTGAGTTGCGTACAAATGAGGCTGAGCGCAATTTAGGTCGTTCGGATGCTTTTGAGCAAGATAGTACATGTAGCGCGGAGAGACAGGCCTCATCTGTTCTAGATGGTAGTTTCTCACAGTAGTCGTCCGACATCAGTTGTATTACAAAATGGTAGCATATCTAGTCTCGAAATACTTTACCTAGTGCGGTATTAATGAAGTATAATGCCTCATTTGCTTTTAAAGATTAAGAACGGAATGAGCCAGAACAAAATAGTCATATTATCATAGTGGGAAAAACTTGACAATTCATTCATAATTTTGAGTAATAATAAATAGTAGAAGTAATATCGCTTTTGGAAATGGACGAATTAACATGGAAAAACGTAGGTCTTCAAAATCAGTTTTCACGTTTAGCATTCATTATTTGTAATGCTAAAATGGTATTTGAGCAGAATTTCAAATAATTAGAATCAGTAGGAACATGTGATTTTTCGTAATATTCAGCCACTTATCACTCTTAGAGGAATGTAATGAACGATGGACAGATTAAGTTTTATTTCTTTTGCGTGTTTAACTTAATAATTTTATTCCATTTATCTTCCAACTGATGGAAACAAATTTTTTAGTTTTTTTCTGTTTCTACGTTTAGTAAAGAACATAATGGGAATGAAAAACGGAAAATATATTATTTCAGTAACCCGTATTTTCAACGGTTTTTACACTTAACTGGGGTTGAAAAAAAAACATACAGCCCTAAATTGGTTTTCGAGCGATAGCTCGGCACAAATCAGTAAGAAGACTGGTAACTCAAAAGAAAGAAACAGAATCGTAATTGACTACACAGCGTAATTATAATCGTCACCATCATTATTTATTACATTAACGCCTTTAAAGCCTATAACAGAAAGTGACAGAATTAACGACCCAACAAATGAAGAAAAAGCAGCTCTGCATAAAGTATTACAAACGGACACCTTACGAAAAGCACAACAACGAAGAAGTTAGTCAGAGGAGATACGGCGTCTACTGCCGATGGAATTCCATCTTTGCCGGTCTCCAGCTTCATCTTCCACCGCTGTCGCCTCCACTTCCTTAAGGATTAATAACACTCGATCCTTTCATCGCGTCCTTGATCGTCTCCTTCGAATGGAGGAGTCGATGTAGAAGGGATCTATCTGGTCGAAGGGTGTGGCCAAACCACTGTAGCCTCTTGTGCCCTAATATTCGGGCCATGTCTGTCGTTTCATACTGGTGATACAGATCTTCATTCTTCTTTCGCATTTACCTTTCATGATATTGTAGATGGGTACATAAGTCTTTCAAAGTACCTTCCTCTCGAAGGCACAGACTGCTTCTACAATTGATGCTCAGGTTTCGCAACCACATAAAAGTACCGCCTCTAATAGTGTCAAGCACGGCTGGATCTTATTCTTCTGTGATACGAGTTGTGATTTGAATAAACTGTTGAGACTAAAGAATATGCAACTAGCGTTTATTATTCGTTGATGCGCCTCCCACCTCACTTCACTTTTGCTAGTCAGCAGCGAGACCAGGCACTTCAATTCTTGAACACTTTAAAAGGAATGATCGTCAACAAGAATGGAAGAAAGGAGATGCCGGCCGTGTGATACATGAAATATTTGATTTTATCGTCACTCACCACCAGCCAAGTTTTGTTCGCATAGTGGAGAAGTCGGAAAGTATCAGTGCATACAACGTCAGCAAATGCTACAATTATGACTGCTCCAATCATCTCCGTTTCTCTGATTCGATCAGCGTCAGGACTTACATTTTACAACTCCTAGTCGAATAATATTGGCGCCAATGGATATCCTTGTCTCAATCCATTTCGAATACTGTGCGAGGGCGATAGGTGGTTAACGAAACGTACTCGACAATTTGATACAGAGTAGCAATGGGGTCAGAATTTTTTCTAACATTTTCCATAACGCGAGAGCTGAATGCTGTCGAACCCTTGTCTAAAATCAATGAAGATAATTACGATAGTCCAGTATCTGTGGTATTTCGAATAACGATGCAATGTGCCTTCGGACTTGCATGCATGCAGTGACTGCAGCTATTATGAAATACGTGAAATGTATTTGCAGTTGCGAAGATGAACAACTATCAGTTGCATAATGGAATGAAGCAATTCACATTTGTGCCGGACCGGGAATCGAACCTGGGTAACGCTTATCACGAGAGCTCACCTTACCATTAGACTATCCGAGCACGACACAGGGCTGAATCCAAATGGCGTTGATCATATGTCTGGCCTTGAGTGTGCTCAGATATTCTAATGGTAAGGCGACCACTCACGATAACCAGGAAATCCAAGCCCTTCACAAATGTGCATTGTCATCATTCCATTCTGCAGCTGATGGTTGCTCATATTCCCAGCTGCGAATACATTTCGTGCATTTCATAACGGGTTCAGTCGCGGCAGTGCCGGAACATTGAATCGTAGTTCGGGATAACACCTGCACTGCAATATTGTATTCATCCACAGACGATGGGGTAAGCAACTTCCATGTTAAATGCCTCGTCTGTATGGGAATATAGATAACCGATGTCCGCATAAGGGTTGTAGACAAATGGTCAATGGAAGTCTGGGTCAGGCCGTAAGTCTACTCGTGTAGCCTAACCGTAAGGCGAACGCTCGCGTTAAGTGGGAAATCGGGGTTTGAGTCCCGGTCCGCCACAGATTTTCATTGTCGTCATTCCAGTATGCAGATGGTGGTTGTTTATATTCGCAATATACAGTGAATGTAGGCTACAATAACCGATAAAACTCATAAAATTTCTCTGTCTACTGTTTCAAGATAAGTATGTAGTCAACAGCCTACCGGCCATGGACAAAGCCACGTTGATAATGGCCTAGCGTTCCTTTAGCCAATAGTTTCATGTGGTTTAGCAGCAGCGTTATGAAGATTTTCTAACCAGTTTCAGGAATATTTTGTAGTTAAATCTAAATAACTGACACGAATAAAGTCACTCGAACATTAGTTCCATGTGAGTTCCTCGACAGCTAAGTCTCCATACGGCGATATAACGTCAGCAGTGCATGCTCACACCTTAGCCTTCCGATAGGTGCGCCTTCTAGGCGGACAAAAGCGGTCGCGCGTATCTTGCAGATACTATTTGTTGTTAATAAACTTTGGCTTTTTAAACATTTAATTTTTATCTTAATAGTAATAATAAGTATTATCCATGCGCTTTACAAACAAAAGCAAGGCAAAATTTATTTAAAAATAAAGTTATGTTTCAAAACACACATTTTCTACCCACAGCTTCTCGAGGTACTGACACTCACTTTCCGTGTGCGAATGACAAATTTATTCAGGATTGTGATTGATATTTTGGTTTGTCAATATACTAAAGTTGTTTGGAAGTTAAAATACAATGAATGCAAACATTTCTTGAATGATGTGAACAAAAAATACCGTCTATATATCTCACATTTGAAACAACGAGTGACTATTTAGCAGCTGAAATATAATAATTCCGAACATTTCTTGAATATTGTAAACAAATAAACTGTCCACATATTTCGCATTTGAAACGGGTGATTCTCGTTTTCTTGCTGACGATACATGGCCTACATCTTTTCTTCAGAGACTCCTGAAGTTGATCTTCTTCTCCTTTTCTTTGTTGCTGTTGATAATCTTATTCTGTGTGAGACACATTTAAAACTTTTGTACGGAGGTCTACAGTTACTTTATACTTCTTCTTTAAATGCTCCTGCAAAAATTCGTTCAAAAGGTATCTGAGATATTTTCTTCTCTTGAGATTATTGCTGGTGTTTCCATTCCAGATTATAAATGACTTTATGGCAGCAACGTTCGTCATCGAAAAAAACACCACCAAAGGCCATCGCTCTGCGTTTCTCGCAACGTTGAAAGACCCACAAAGTTTGTAGTGTCAACGCCTCCTTTTGTGTGATTATAAAAAGTTATAAATTCTGGTTTCTTGAGATCATCTGTACCTTCATCGACTTTTCCATCGTTGAGATGGCTAGATATCAACAAAACATTCTTGTACTTTTTGGCACGTACGAAAAATTGTTGCCTCGTTGCGGAAACCAGACTTGAGTGGAGCTCTCGTTTTCTGGTCGCTGTGAATTCTGGAGAAATTTGAAGTTCATTTTTACGTAACTTCCAACGTATGAATTTTTTTATGACAATTCCTTCACCACATCGTAATCCGTAAACCAATTGACCTCCGTGATATTTCTTCCACTGTAGAAAACGGGTGCTGCTAACCTTTTCACAACGTCGGAAGGTTTATTACTTACACTAAATGGACCTTCTGGTTGGCTTACAGCGTATATTTACATAGTAAATATATAAAATAGCCGAGAGTCAACTATAGCGCAAATTTTTGTACCATATTTGCTTGGTTTTTTGGCGTGTATTGTATGAAACCGCATCTATCTCGAAAAGCCTTGAGTTTTTAATCAATTGTGACATTTTCACCAAGTGAATAGCATTTTTGGCAGTTCACAACAAATTCTTTTAAAATAATTTTTATAGGTGCTAGGCGGTCAATTTTTCTTCGTTCTCCTTTTCTTTCCACATCATCAAAACGAATAAATTGCATTAAAAACTGAAATATTTTTATACCCGTTACGGTTAGGAAGTCAACCGTCTGCCATAAGTCGTCGAGATTCAGACGATTCGCGTGGTACACCCCAGTGAGATAAAGCAGCCAGAATAAGGCTTTATTTTCCACTGTGTCTGTCTGCTCAGCGTCCCTTGAACGAGAATAGTTATCCTGTATTGTAGGAATAAATTTGTTTGTATTTTCTACAATACGTTGAATCATTGTGTCAGAGATGAGATATTTCCATGAATCTAGAATATTAGTCACGATTTTCGCGGGTCCGATCACTCTGGGTAGATGAAGCAAAATATTTTGTTTACCTCGTCTTTACGTGTTCGTTGGCTTTTTTTGCCATGACGAAATCTCGATTTTTTTAATTTTTCCTTTGAAAAGCTTGAAATGTCTATTTGGTGATCTCATCTTCGTCGTCTTCTGAGCAGGACTGAGCACTCAATTCCGTATCAGAATCTCCATTCCTTTCCTATACGTGCTCTTCTTCAACAGCGCCACTGTCCTCTGTAAAACTGTGGTCCTGATCATCCCATCGTTGGCATAACGCAGAATTGCATTTATCACAACTTAAGCATCGAAAGGATTGTTTAAATTATATATCCCTTTGTCCTCCACAGTACCTAAGAAATAAATATGAAACGAAACAGAATAAATAACATGATAAAACATTGAAGTTCGCGCGTATCTGACACTTATAATTTAGTTTAATTTCAGTGTCGATTCGAGACACATGTAAATTCACCATGTACACTGCTTTAAATTACTAACAAGCATTAAACATTTAACAACAAATAATGGAAAATGAAAAGTTAAATCTTACACGGAAGGTCGCCCGTATTCCTCAGATACGAAACCCTTGTTACTAGCTTGCAGTTTACCGTATCCGGCAGCAACCAGGACTGAAGTAGGGTCGAATGAAGAGGCTAGAACGAAGGGGGGTTTCCCTCCCTCCCGCTATCCAAGAAAAGGTAACAGTCATTGCCGAAGCGAAACTGACACATACGCGGGCCTATCGGAAGAGTGGAATCTAGTTAGCACCGCTTAACACTCCACACTGCTTTTATATGCTTTGTACTTGTGGGTGGAACAGGCCACTGTTTAGCAAAGTATGAGTTACTGCTGCTAGGGGTCGTCTGAGGCGCAGGAGGTGCGGACGGCTGGGGCCTGATTCACGGCCACTGCTGACGGCAGAAGACAATGGCAGCCCTAATGTACGTCTAATCACCGCAATTACCGTAATGAAGCACATAGCTCTTGTCAACCGGCAGACGGTAACGACACACGCCTACAGCCTTCGAGTTGCTCATCACAGACAAGGAAGATTCGTGTGTTCTCACTGATTATTTCCACAACAGCTGGTTTCAGCTGTGCAAAAGGCAAGATATTACGAACACACGATGTGGGAAACCGTCCTATTGTAACTATACAGAGTAACTACTCCTGAACCAGAAGCTTCCTAATTACCGTTTCATGCCCTGGCTCTAATGACTGCCGTTGCACCCAACTACAGATTATAGCAAAGGGTCCGATTACAAAATCAAACTTAATGAAGTATGATTATCCGCTTGTGACATCTGTAGCATTAGTATCGTCGCAAAATAGCAGAATATACATAAACTGTTCCTAATAAATTCGCAGTCGACCTTTTGATGGTAATGGATTTTTGTTTGCTATGCCTCCACAGACTTATTTCTATCATATATTGTATCGTAGTTGTCAGTGGTAAGACTGTAGAACGCCAATGAACGTACATAATGTAGATATACAGCGTGATTCAGCTGTCCACACCAAAATCATTTTATGTGTCTGGTAATGTTATACCTGACCTTCAAAAACCACTTGCTACATTTTCCCTATTCACCAACTATTACGCCTACTGGAAAATTATCAGCAGGGTCTTGCTGAGGCAAATTTAGTTTACTTAAATTTTGCACTGGTGTAGGTTTCCGATAGAGGCCCTGGTTCTAGAGATATTAATAAAAAAAAGTAAAAAACTGACCTTCAAGGTTACCACCAAGCTTACACTCAACCCCAGTCGGTCAGAATTCTGGTGTGCTATTCATGGCGCTATCTCCTTCCACTGTTCAATAATTTGAGACTGCACGAATTATATCCCACATTCGACCTTCTTTGTCATTCATTGACTGGCCTTGTTACGCCACCGGCTTAGTCGAGCACTTAAAAATTATTTAAATGATGTTTTAGTAAATTTTATTTAACAATTTTGCGAACTTTAACAGCATAAGGCAAAAAGTTACGAACTTCTATTCGTCAAGCCTCTTGGCCATGATACTTCTGCGCTTGTAAGTCTTAAGTTTGGACTGACTTATTTGTAGCGTAGTGGTCACAAAAGTCGTTTTTCTTTCATTACCCTCATGCTAACGAAATAGCAGACTATGCTCATGGCGTAACAGCGTTGTCAATACAGACCAAGAGAGGTCGCATATCGGGAAGAGTTCATGTGGTTGGAAATCTTTTTACGGTGCTAGGAGGGAGTGCCACGAGCAACATACTAGAAATTCGGACTGATGAAGAATGAGTGTGTAGTGGAAGTGCGTTTGAAGCCCAGTTTCGTATGTTGTTCTTAAACATCTCTAAAACCGTGGCCTCCGTATAAATTGTGTCTAAGTACGAAATTTAACTACTTTAAATTTCCTACAAAAAAGTCCTTTTCATTTATTCTGTAAGACTAATAGTTAGCGCTCAGTGAGCAAAATAATATGAAAATCTCGCGCATGGTTTTTGTAGGCTAGATGTTAAATTGCGGGTTGTACAAAACTTCATCGGTAGAGGAAACTGAATCACTCTGTTCGCAGGAACTGGAAAGCTCGGAAAGGTGTTGCAAAATAGGTTTTGCTGAGACATAATAGTTAAGAAAAAATAGGATATGTTGTTCCGTTCCTGAGTTAATTAGCACTGAAGTTAGCCAATGCGCCCGTTGAGCGCGAAACTTCAAGCGGTCCGCTAGACATAATTAGTCTCAGTTGTTCTCATAGCGTAGATGGTAGGACACGAGACTGCTCAGCCTCTGGCTCGGCTTCGATCCTTACTACCGTCCCAGTTCCAATTTTTGTATCGCTTCCTTGTTCGGTTTTAGAAAACCAAACGAAGATGTCCGGCGACACCGTCTCTAGCGGGCCCCTTTAATTTGCCCGAACAACGGCGTGATTGACTAACTTCAATGCTAAGTTAAATATCTTCAACATTTCGCGGCCCTGTCAGCAACTGTATAAATATTAATTTCATTTTTAATAACGAACAGCCTCACTTGCACCGTTTACCTATAATTTACCTAGGTTTTAGTAGGCATAAACTAACCCACTTCAGAATAACAGAATCTACAGTTTGTCCATAGGGGACACCGTCAAGCTAAAACTACAAATCCATAAATTATCGTAAAACTGTAAAACTTATCTGGCACTGCCTCGGTCCCACTTTGCGACTGCGATGCGGCACCCACAAGTGCTGTACTGGAACTCGTGGCTGCCGCATCGCAGTCGCGAAGTGGGGCCGAGGTCTGGCTTTTTTTTCAGAACAATGTGATTATAACATGTCAAAAAATACGTATTAGGGAGAGTCGCACAGCGAACTATCACGTAATACTCGAGACTCATTTTTATGAATTATATAGTAAGAAAATACGTGACTGAAATGGCTATCATGGGTAAAATACAAACAAAATCAAGAAAAACCGAAACTTCCTGGCAGTTTGGTATAGCACATGCCCGCGAAAGGCAAAGGTCCCGATTTCGAGACTCGGTCCGGCATACAGTTTTAATCTGCCGGGAAGTTTCATATCAGCGCACACTCCGCTGCAAAATGAAAATCTCATTCTTTAAGAAGAAACCGTTTCAAGCAGCTTCCCAAACCTTTCTGCTATTGTATAAGTCTGTGGTTCTGATAGAAAAATTTAGGACAAAAATATATAATTGCTGGGGATGGTTTCTTAAAAGAATTTTTACAAGAAACGCAATAACTATGAATATACTAAGCAGCATATTAATAAGTAATTTCAGGCGTGGAACATATTGAAACCGCAATAAGTTTATAGAATTAATTACTGCAGTGATTGAAAGGCAAAATATCGGTTGACTGGAAAATGTTACGTAAGAATAGTTGGCTATTACGCGAGGCAGGTAACAGCGATTAACACGGGTTTTCGTTGGTTGTACACACAGGCGCTCTTTATTTCTTTACGAGACGTTCAATTCTACCTTCACGCACCAAGTTAGAGTGGTATGGTGAGCCGGCCGGGGTGGCCGAGCGGTTCTAGGCGCTACAGTCTGGAACCGCGCGACTACTACGGTCGCAGGTTCGAATCCTGCCTCGGGCATGGGTGTGTGTGATGTCCTTAGGTTAGTTAGGTTTAATTAGTTCTAAGTTCTAGGGGACTGATGACCTCAGAAGTTAAGTCCCATAGTACTCAGAGCCATATCCACCATTTTTTTTGGTATGGTGATAATTTAAGGTGACCAATTTTGCTGGGCGGACCGTTGCGAGACCTGCAGGAAAAGAGTCACCAAGGTTCTGTGATGTACCGGCAGCGCTGAGAAGCCATGCCGACCCCAACGCCGCGGCCAGTTGGGAGAGGATTCTCGTTGTGGATCCAAGGCGCTAGTAGCCCGATCGAAATCCCACAGATTGTCGATTTGGTTTAAATCCGGGGAGTTTTGTGGCCAGGGGAGTAAGGTAAACTCATCCAGGTGTCTTTCGAACCAAGCACATACACTGCGAACTGTGTGACACTCTACATTGTCACCTGGTAGATGCCATGATGCCAAGGAAAAAACTGACAGCAAGTAGGGGCGGATAAGGGCGCCAGGCATATAAGCATATTTCTGTTGATCTATATTCCCTTCCAGAATGACGAGATACCTAGAGAACGACGCTGAAACATTTCCTAGACCATAAGTTTCCCTCCACCGGCCTGGACCTTTCCGAAGATGCTTGCAGAGCCGTTCACGGCAAGACCCGTTTGTCCAATGGAACAGAAAACAATATTAATCTCAAAAGGCTACATCTCATCGCTCATTGGCCTTCTAGTGTTGGTGCAGGCGTGCAAATTCCAGACTTCGTCAGCGATGAACAGAAGTCAACTGTGAAGGCCCACACGAAGTAATATTTACTGAAAATTTTTTGAGGAGACAATATTGGTAGCCCACTGGTTCATCTGGGCGGTCAGTTGCTCAAAAGTGGCACGTCTGCCGGACATAACTTGACATAATTCCTGTTGTTCACTCTGGAACATAGGGACATTACGAAATTCCTTCACCCAGTACGATTTCTAGCAAGCCTCTTCACTTCACGCCAGGTTTTCTCATCCTCTGCTACTTCCCTCTCTGTCGTCCTTTTCCAGGTCTGTTTGGGATGTCCATGTTTTCTAACTCATCCAGGGTTCCAGTTCAACGCAGGGCTTCCAACAGCTCCATTTGGTTTCCTCAGTGTATGCTCAATCCAGTTCCATTTTCTTTCCTTGATTTGTATCTTGATTGGTTACTGATTTGTCTCACTACAAAAAACCTTCAACTTCATTATATCTGACCACCTCACATTTAAAATACACCGGAGACAGAGGTTGATAAAATTTGGAGCTGGTTTTTTATGTGGTTAGTGACCTTCCAGGTTTCAGAACCATACAACAGAGCAGCCTTGACATTGCTTTTGAAAAGTCGGAGTTTGGTCTTCTTTGAGATGTTCCTGTTTCTCCAAACAGGGTGCACGTGTACAAACGCACCATTTGCTTTACGGATGCGACTACAGACGTGCTCCTCAGCGCTTCCTGTAGTCGTGAATATACTTTCGAGATAGATGACAGATTGGACGTGCTCTACGTCCACTCCATTAATAGCCAGCCTATTCGTGGTGGTCGCATTTATCCGCATTTTTTGGGTTTTGCGAACATTTGTCTTCAGGCCTGCAACTTCTGCTTCTCGCTGTAACCTGCGCAGTTTCTCTTCGATGTCTCGATATCGTTGTGCCATTAAGCAGATGTCTGCGAAATCTAGATCTTCGAGCCTACCCCGCCTCCCCAATTGTACACCTCTCTTCCTTCCCCCCCCCCCCCCCCCGCACACTCTTCATTACATGGTCCAACACAAAAGGAAATAGTGTAGGCGAAAGAATATACCCTTGTCGTACTCTCGAATGAACTTGGAAAAGCTCTGTTAGTTCTCCATTATGCAGTACTTGGCATTCATTGTCTTCATACATTTCCTTGATGATCTTCGTTAGAATGCCATATTTTGCAAGTGTGTCGCACATGAATCCGATTGATAGAGTCGAAAACCTTTCCAGAGTCAATGAAGGTGGGGTAGAGGGTATGTTGCCACTCCACACTTTGTTCCAGAAAATTCTGAGAGTATTGATAAGGTCTACGTAGCTTCGATGTTTCCTACAACCCGCCTGCTCTCTCCTCAGTCGTGCTTCCACAGAATTCTTAATGCGGTTTAAAATGGTCCTCGAAAGTACCGTACTCGGTACTGACAATGGGGTAATGCTCCGCTACTTGCTGCAGTTAGTAACAGCTCCTTTTTTGGGTATTTTCACCATGATACTTCATTTCCAATCTGTTGGCAGTTTTCCTCTCTCCATATCTTCTATAAAATGATGTAGAATAATTCGTCAATGGTGACCAAGTCTATTTTCAGCATCCCCGATGTCATATTATCTGGTCCTGGTGCCTTTCCTTTCTTGCTCTGCTTCAGCGCTATCCGAATTTCTGCTTTCGAGGGTGCATTTACACCAATGCTGTGACTAGCATCATTGTATTCCGTTCGTTCTTGTTCTTCTACCTCACCGTTAAAGTCTCTATTTCGAACTTCCTTAAAGTGTTCATTCCACCTATGCCATTGTTCTTTATGTGTAGTTAATATCTCCCCTTTCTTATTCCTTACTGGTCGGTTCCACTCGAAGCTTTTCTTTGAGAGCATCTTAGTGATATTATGTAGTTATTTCACATCCCCCCTCCGCGCTGCCTGTCCTGCTCCATCAGCCTGTTCATTTACCCATCTTCTATAGTCTCTTCTCACACTCCTTTTCACATCCTTATCTGCTGGTCCATAATCAGCTTGTGCACATCTGCTGACCGGTACTTATCTCCGCTGGCGCCATTCGCTTCCGTCATTTATGGCCAGTCGTGCATCACAGCTGCTTCGGCTCTGGTTTTGGTTAGTGCCATTATGCCGTAGACGTTAAACTTCATCCTCGTCGGCATGCAATTAGTTTACACTGAGCCGTTCCGCAAAACATTTCCACCGTTGCCCCAAGACCCAATGACCATGTCTTTTTGGACCTCAGAGAAGTCGCTCCGTTTCCACAATACGACAATGACTCTACTCTTGACCGTTCTCCACTCTTTCTCTCACCCCTTTTATATACTCTCCACTGTTAGTGCTGCCACCTCCCGTCTGTGAGTGGTTATTGCACTCGAGATCTAACATAGGCAGCATCACATTAATGTGACTGGACTATGTAGCACGACATCTACTGAGTTATTGATACATGTGGTCAGGGACTGAACTGATTGAAAGGGAGAATTACAAAGGAGAAGACATATAAATCTCCGGGAACACAGACAGAGGCACTGCTACTATAGCAAAGGAAAGGAGCGAGAGCTGAAGAGGATGGAACCGTTGTCAATAGAATATTATGTTGCAAGAAAAATCTGACATGGAGAATGAGCAGCTTCGTCTACGTTAATAGCACACTCGGCTAATATTTAAAACGTAACGTTAGAAAAGAGATTATACTGTGTTTCTTCCAAAATTGTAGCTATTTTAACCCAACAGTGAGGAAGTTCAGTTCATTTTGTAGGGGAAAGAAAGAAGGGAAAAGAAAAACAATGAGAGTAGGCAGAATTGAAGTTTTCGGGGAAGATCAGCTAAGTAGCCTATGAAAGAAGGGAGAGGAATAGGTATGTGCAAATAGGAACGGAACTAAAAACACAAGGATGAAGGAAATGTAAAGGACTTTAGAACAACAGGAGTATGTTCCTCAGAATGGATACGAGGTAATTGCGTCTATAGTCGTCACACAGTCGAGCGGGATAGGTTTCTTACCTTTTACTTCATATCGATCTTCGTGAATCTTCTCAGACTTCTGAATCACTGATGATTTGCGAATACGCACTGTTTGAAGTCTAAATATCTCTGCTAGAATAAGACCTCGAGAAAGAACTTATTGATTATCCGACCCGTCCCATTCAACGACAAAGCCAAGCTGTGTCACTGTAAATTAGTGGTCCTACCGAACTATCAGTTTAATAAGTCACAGCTGCAAAATGCTAACACGAATTCTTTACAGACGAATGGAAAAACTAGTAAAAGCCAACCTCGGGGAAGATCAGTTTGGATTCCGTAGAAACACTGGAACACGTGAGGCAATACTGACCTTACGACTTATCTTAGAAGAAAGATTAAGGAAAGGCAAACCTACGTTTCTAGCATTTGTAGACTTAGAGAAAGCTTTTGACAATGTTGACTGGAATACTCTCTTTCAAATTCTAAAGGTGGCAGTGGTAAAATACAGGGAGCGAAAGGCTATTTACAATTTGTACAGAAACCAGATGACAGTTATAAGAGTCGAGGGACATGAAAGGGAAGCAGTGGTTGGGAAGGGAGTAAGACAGCGTTGTAGCCTCTCCCCGATGTTGTTCAATCTGTATATTGAGCAAGCAGTAAAGGAAACAAAAGAAAAATTCGGAGTGGGTATTAAAATCCATGGAGAAGAAATAAAAACTTTGAGGTTCGCCGATGACATTGTAATTCTGTCAGAGACAGCAAAGGACTTGGAAGAGCAGCTGAACGGAATGGATGGTGTCTTGAAGGGAGGATATAAGATGAACATCAACAAAGGCAAAACGAGGATAATGGAATGTAGTCGAATTAAGTCGGGTGATGCTGAGGGAATTAGATTAGGAAATGAGACACTTAAAGTAGTAAAGGAGTTTTGGTATTTGGGGAGCAAAATAACTGATGATGGTCGAAGTAGAGAGGATATAAAGTGTAGACTGGCAATGGCAAGGAAAGCTTTTCTGAAGAAGAGAAATTTGTTAACATCGAGTATAGATTTGAGTGTCAGGAAATCATTTCTGAAAGTATTTGTATGGAGTGTAGCCATGTATGGAAATGAAACATGGACGATAAATAGTTTGAACAAGAAGAGAATAGAAGCATTCGAAATGTGGTGCTACAGAAGAATGCTGAAGATTAGATGGGTAGATCACATAACTAATGAGGGAGTATTGAACAGGATTGGGGAGAAGAGAAGTTTGTGGCACAACTTGACCAGAAGAAGGGATCGGTTGGTAGGACATGTTCTGAGGCATCAAGGGATCACGAATTTAGTATTGGAGGGCAGCGTGGAGGGTAAAAATCGTAGAGGGAGACCAAGAGATGAATACACTAAGCAGATTCAGAAGGATGTAGATTGCAGTAGGTACTGGGAGATGAAGAAGCTTGCACAGGATAGAGTAGCATGGAGAGCTGCATCAAACCAGTCTCAGGACTGAAGACCAGAACAACAACAGAACAACTTTCGACTACATTTCAGCAGCTAAATACACTTTTCATTGAGATCACAGCAAACTCTGGTGCTTGTAGTTCACTTTTAGACTAGGTGCTGCGCTGGTCCGCGTGGACTAGAGCAGAGCCCGTGTGTGGAGAGCCGTAATTCTGCCGGCTAGTATCGTCATGGGGGAGGGGTGGCCGACACAGGGTGGGTTTTGTGGCCGCACGTATCAGCCCGTGGCATCCGTGCGGTCGCCACGTTTCCGTGTCTGCCATAATATATCACGGAGATGAATAGCGGCGGCAGCGGCCGCCAAGCCGGTACGCTGCCTCTCGGCTGAGCTGCCGAGGACAGACAGCATACCGGAATCCCGACGCCACAAAAAAAAAAAAAAAAAAGAAAAAGAATTAAACGAACACAGGCGAGTGAAGTCGCACGTTTCGCCAGGGGAGATAATATTCTATACATTAAGAATGTCCCTGTACGCGTATATCAAGAAAGATTTGTCATTACTGTAGAACATTGCCTTCTGTTAGAGTGTATTCTTAAACTCTGAATCGAGCTCAGCAAGTTCACCTACTTGCACATAAGCGTTTCGATAGTATAGTTCCGCAGGTTCTTGACATAATGACTCAAATTAAAGGCCCCTAAGAGGATATTTGATGATAAAAATAATCATTCCACCACCACGTTTTATGTCTAGCTCACACGTGTGTTTCTGTCTTATATCTACATGACAAGTTATTTCATAACACAAGATTTATAAATATGACGTTTTAATTTTATCGAAAAGTATCCGAGGAACTGACGTCATGTGGAACAACGGAGATTTGGTACCGTGCCCAACCTAACTACGTCTTACATTTAGTAGAACACATAACATGAAACATTCTTTGTCTAAAGTTTTCTGGAGTGTCTAGTAATCGGAAGAACAGAGTGCACTAGTCGGTACAAAACAACGGAAAAGTACATTAATTTTATCTTGACGATACAGCTGACGAAGAGCATATAAGACAGGTTAGGTTACTGGAAGCGTAAGAAGCCAACCGTTGTGCTCTGTGTTGGAAACAAATACATACTTCAACCATTATAAAAGACACATGGTTCAATTGAAAAGACCATAACGGTCTACATTACAGATAGACAAACGTATAGGAACCCCAATAGAGCATACCCCACTCAGGATAGATACGGCTCCAGGTGCTATTTGGTAATGGTGGAATGTAGGGTGAAATGGGAAAGAGTGAAATATCTGAATTACGATAACTGATATTTGGACTCTAGCAGATGTATACTTCCCGCGATGATTTCACATCTTTGACTATATTCAATGTGGCTCTATAACAGAGGAGAAAGAGAAGAAGGCAGTAAACATTCAAATTGTTACGGCCATTTAAACGATTAGAACTGTAACAACTACAGTTTCCCAGGGACCAGGTCCGACTCCTTTTACTGTTGATGACCTGGACTAGATTCGATAATGCCAATAGTTCAAGTGTTACATGCAGACGTCACAAGTGCTAGGTGAAGAGATGGCGAAAGTTTATGAGGATACTGAGCGCGTAATTCAGGATGTAAAGGGAGATGAAAATCTAATAGCTGTGGGCTTAGTTGTAGAGATAGAAATGGCAGACATATTTGCGGAGGATTGCTCACTCTTTAGGAAAAATGAGAGGGGAGAAGGGTTCATTGAGTTCTGTAATATATTCGAGTTTGCTAGGCGAATACTGATCAAAACTCACTAGAGTAGTAAGTATACTTGGAAAATGTCTCGACACAGGGGAATATTTAAGCTGGATTAGGTAATGGTGAGACAGAAGTCTGGAATCAGATATTGGATAATAAGGCGTACGCAGGAGCAGATACGGACTCAATGATAGTTTAGTAATGATGAAATGGACACTGAAGTTTATGAAAATAAGCGGAATATTGTATGAGGAAAAAAGTGGGATACCTAAATACTGTAGAATGATGACATAAGTATGATGGTGCACAATGCGATAGTGAATACAACAATAGCAAGTTAAGTAGAAGAGGAAAGGGAAAGTGCATGATTTAAACAGACAAATTTATGTAGAAGGAAATCAACTGCGAAGAAACCTTGGGCGATAAATGAAATATTTTATCTGAAAGAGCGCACCTGTCACACCTGCTGGTTTCACTTGATTTATCCGATGGCTATTTGACCCTTTGTTTCGGTGTGATTATTACTAATTCTTTCGTCTTGCTCCCTCTGCCTTACTATGCCACATGACTTCTCGTTTTTTTCGTCTTCTCTTCTTAATCTACTTCTTTATTCTATTCTTCTTTCTTTTCTACTTCTCCTCTTTCTTAATTATTAAAATCTTCCTATACGAGGAACTTATTACTTCTGTCCCATTTTCTTCACTTTCTAAATGATATGTCTTCGTAGTCCTCCACTTCCTATGCACACATGCTAGCGTTTCCACTCTTCAAAGCGACGTTTCCGCTTTCCTAGCTTCGTGCAAGAAGAGCAACGTTACTATCTTATTTCTTTCCATCTCCTGCAATGACGTGTCCCCCCAACTCCATCATCAACAGATTTCTCTCTCACTTGCTTGTTGCCGGCCACTGTGGCCTAGTGGTTCTACGCGCTTCAGTCCGGAAACGCGCTCCTGCTATGGTCCAGGTTCGAATTCTGCCTCTGGCATGGATGTGTGTGATGTCCTTAGGTTAGTTAGGTTTAAGTAGTTCTAAGTCTAGGGGACTGATGACCTCAGATGTTAAGTCCCATTGTGCTTAGAGCCATTTTTGAACTTGCTTGTTCTGCCCACTTCTTACCGATTACCTTCTTTTCCTCTTGGTGAGCTATATCACCCTTTCCTCACCATCTTGCTACCCCTGAGTACTCTTCTCCTCTTTCCCACTTATCGAATTTTTCATTCTTATTCTCCTCTCTCTCTTCAGTTCCTGCTTCTTCTGGTTTACTAACATTTTTTAATTCTCTCTCTTGCCGTTCCCCATTCCCTCCTTTATCTTATCCAGAAACTTCATGTTCCAAATGGCGCTCCGTATACACATCTCTCTCTTCTACTTCTGCCTTTCCCCTATCTTCATTGTGCTCTTACTGCTTCTCTTCTTCTTCATATTTCTCTTCTCCTTCCTTTTTTCTTCTTTCCGAAATTCTTCTCATTCGTTCTCAGTTTTCTTGTCCATTTATTTACTTCCTAATTTACTGCTATCCTCATCTGTTTGTTTACCATAATCTATTTTTATCAGGTCGCTTTTCGTTTCTTCATCCTCAGGTAGTAATTCCACTTCTACTGTAAAATGCAATGGATGTATTCCCTAGCTTATATTTCTTCGTTCATTACGGCTACATTCTTCATCTGCTTCTTTTCTTCCCTCTGTTTCATACTCTGCCTGTCTAACGTCCTACTGGAATGAGTGAGCTTTTACAATTACCTTTATCGCTTCCAAGTTGCATCTATTGCCTTTGTTTCATCGCCACCGTGTTTCGTTTCGTATAGTCATGTTTACTGTTATCTAAAAAGTCTATATTCTGTGAATCATCATCTCATGGATTTATACGCTGGTTACTGTAACGTTCAAGTTGCATACAATCAGCCTCTCAGGCCGCATTGTTTTGTATGATGTCACCCCTATCTGCCTGATCATCAAGCTCCACGAAATTTTGCTTTCGCACACAACTGTTGTGCGTAACGCTACCACCGTCAGGGTACCTGCAGCTTACTCTCCTTCGCTGTATTGCTTCCTGCGGTACCTTAAAATATTGGAAGCGTGAAGTAGTTGCCGCTGTTGACGAATTGTGGGAATGGTTGTACAGCTGCAGCAAAACGGACAGCGACACGAAAGCTACTTAGCATTAGGAGTTTAGATCTGTGTGTTGACTTTCCAATAAAATGAAAGGAATATATCCGTTTAGTGCCTTGAACACGTTGGGTTTTGTACCTACAAAACTAAAGAAATCTGCTGTGGAAAGTCTTCGTTTGCTAATGGAAGCGTATGTGGAACATGCTCTTTCGGAAACAACTTGCAGAGATTGGTTTCGAAGACAACCGTTTTGAGATGAGTGACAAAATGCGTCTTGGTCTGTGTAGTGAAACATAAGCTGCTGCAGCCAAGTGAAACGGTGAATGCTGAATGCTACGAAACACAATTACGCAAAACTGAATAGTGCAGCTGAAGGCAAACGTCCGCAACATGCTCCGAGACATGACGAAGTTATTTTGCTTCATGTCAGTGCCACACCTTATGTTGCAACACGAGTCTACAAAACCTTGAAGGGACTTTGGTAGTACGTCTTCGTTCATCATACATTTCCCCTTCATTTTATCATTTCAGTCCATGCAGCATGGCCTTTCTGAGAAACACTGCACATTTTTAACGATCTCGAAAACTGGCTCCATGAGTGGATCACCTCAAAAGAACCCACATTTTGTTACTGCAGAAATCATTTGTTACCAGAAAACGTTGTAGCTGCCAAAGGAAACTGGTTTCAATAAGTTGTCTGATATCATTCCATTAAAATGAACAACTACTTTCTGTTCAACGAACAGCGAGAATTAACTCAAGTCCCATTATTTCAAATAGTCTTCACAGTTATATCTATAATTCTTGTCTCGACTATGGGTTTCTTGCTTATTTGTAAGTGCAGTATCTTGTTCTTGGTCAGCGATGATTCACTGGTCCTCATTTGCGATACATGTATGTCTGGACCGTCACATACGCCCTTCTCCGTTTTTCATATAATTTTGTTCATTGTGCTGCTTCCTGTTTTCCTGATTTCCCGTTCTTCTGTTGGTTTCTGCATTGTTTGGTCTCGAGTCCTCTACGTCCGTTGTTTTCGTTTTTTCTTGTTGAACCACTTATATAATTCTTACTTGTTTCAGATATTCTGTCGCTACTAGAGTTAGCTTCCGCTCATACCCCTCTCCTTATAAAGTTGTCTTACTCCATAATTCTCGTTGTAGCGTTATGTTTATTTTCATAATTTGTAGTTCCGTAAATAATTCTTCTTTTGGTGTGTTAACTATATTTTCTGTGAAAACAAATGGCATTTTGATATGCACAGGGTTAGAAGTCTGTTGTATTTTATTGTGAGATATTTGTCTAGTAACAAATGGAAGACCCGTAACAATATTTTCGATTCTAAAATAGTGAGTTCTGTGATTAACGATATAAAAAGGCCAACAACCACAACACGTGTCCGCGACGTGATCTGAACACGCAACCACTAATCCCTCTACTCATTTCGGTAGTTTCTTCCTCAAACCCAAGATCTTCATCTCATTGTTCGAAAACACCTTCGTGTGACGAAATTTGCTGATCATTTTATATAAATCGGTTTAAACGCTGTCCCCTGTGTATCCCGGGCTCCACATAGGATCTCTGGCTACATTAGCCACAATTTCATCGGACTAAAACAGTTTTTAAAGTACTAAATTAACTCTTCACAGGTTCGACAACGATTTCTAAAACCTCATAAGTTTGTTGGTGGCAATTCACTTTAATTTATTTGCAAGCTGGTTCTATTTTCTTTACTTCGCTCCTAGGGTTACGTATGTACCTTTGCAGTCTTTTCACAGAAAAAGAGAAGTAAGGTATTGAGAGGAAACGTTCATCAGAAGGGTCAGATGGGGAGTAGAATCGCTATCCTCCCGTATTCGAGTCCAGTGTGTTAGCACTGCGTCATCTCGCTCCATTTTCTACAGGTTTTCACCTTTGTGACTGTAGTCGACGTCAGCAGCCGTCCAATTACAGAACATGCTATTTCCTCACCATTACATCTCATCTCTTATTAGCAGACATCGTTCTTCCAAATTGTTTAATACAACCAAATGGAAAGAGTTCATTTATGAGTGCTACACATAGTTACTGCAGTCAGAAACAATTTTGAGAATCTAATTCAGAATAAACAGAGATGTAGAGCTTCATGATAGAATGGTGCAAATGGCTCTGAGCACTATGGGACTTAACTGCTACGGTCATCAGTCCCTTAGAACTTAGAACTACTTACACCTAACTAACCTAAGGACGTCACACACATCCATGCCCGAGGCAGGATTCGAAACTGCCACCGTAGCGGTCGCGCGGTTCCAGACTGTAGCGCCTAGAACCTCTCGGCCAACTCGGCCGGCTTCACGATAGAAGTGCTTTTATGTAGACAGCCCAAATTTAATGAGCACTGAAATTATGCTAATAATTACGTAGTATATCAAGCGAGTTAAATATTAAGACTAATGACTCATGTCGTTTTACATTAACAGAATTTGAACATGGAATAACATACATACTATATTATTGTCCCAACTTCCCTACAACTTAAATTTAAACCGAGAGTACATTTGAGGTACGCCTAAAATATATTTCAGAGTTTAGGAATATAATAATTGTGAGCTAGAGATATGGCCTGGTAATATCAGATGTATGGTTGACGATTATGTCACGCCATTTAGTGTAGAACGCTTGTTGAGCTGTCAACGAAATGTGGCTTCATCTTCTTTTTCATGGTCATCTTATGTAGGAGTGCCTGGCTATCGTTCTGGCTGCTGAATAAGTGCGGAGAGACCTTAAACCTGTTCAGCCGTTAAGAAACGGTCCCGTTTTTACGACTAATTTAACCATAGTATATTTAAAAACACATATTTTCTTTAGGTGACGGGTTTTCGTAAAAACGATAAAAGAACAGCAGCTGATATCTCTCACACTCGATTACCTCTTCCTGAAAGTAGCGTATCCAATTGAAGAGCAGTGATGGGTCGCATATTGGTTCCGTAATACTGGTTACTTTGCACCTTAAACAGAAGTATGCGCCCCCTACAGCGGCAATGATATTGCGGGAAAAATATATGTCAAATTAATAGGTAATTCTCCCTGGGCTCTCTATTCCATCCACAAAATCTGGAAAATGCATCTTACTGTCAAGAGGTTTATTAAACGGTAACTTAGTTGATGAATTAGTATCTGAAAATACTTCTATAGTCTAGAAACACTCGGCCCTAACATGAATTGGGGAACCACAAAATACCTCAACAAGATAGACCAAACTCGGCTTCTTCACTCACTATGGTTCCATTGAATAGGTGAGCAGCCATCTTACTCACTCTACGCATATGGTTTCAGAACATTGCAATGAGAAACGACGCCATGTTAAATGTCGTTGTGCCCAAATACACCCCTCACAATCAAAAATAATATTTGACGACACGAAAATTTCATTTCATGCAGCTACCCAACAAGATCAAAGAAGCCGTTAGGATCATCATAAGCAATAAAAATCTTTATCGGGATATGGGAAAGGTTGCTCGATGCGGAAATAACCTGAGTTATCTATCTTCTGACAAAATAGGTATCACTACCGTTTTTCGTCCGTCAAAGTTCCGCGAAGCCGTTACGTCTCCGTGATAAATTCGGCTAGTCACAGATTAAATTACAGCATCGCGTATTAACACAACAATTAACTTCTGACGTAGCAACAGTGACTGTCATTACAAGACTGTGTATACAGAAAAACTAGAGAGGCAGGAAAACAAAGAAACGTTTATCGAATAACTTCGCCCCCAGAAACTGCTTTCTATCACAACTGCCTAATTAATACTTAGATTGTGTTGCATAAATTATTATTACATACTTTAATTGATGAACATCATTTCTTCATCAATAGTGGCATGGTACCTGTCATTCTTTTTAGCTATGCAAATCGTTAAAAATATAAGTAAAACTGAGAAAAAATAAACGTGGGAAAAGAGGAGGATGATTAGGGTTTAAGGAGCAGACAAAGATGAGTCTGTCGGCTTCCAGAGATAATCTCTGGTTGATAAGGGATAGAGAAATAAGTTTGTCGTGCGTTTTTAAAACTGAACCATGGCTTTATTCGCCAAAATCTAGTTAAGAGAGTCGTGGGAAATGTAGCTATGGATATGAAGCCCTGTCTTCTCGATTTCGTGCTCAGTAAGAAATTTCATCGTAGTTTGATCCTGTCACGCGGCAAACATTGCATAACTGGACTTACATTAAACAGTTTTTCAAGACTTCAGTATGACTTGTATTTCCTAGGTTTCTCTACACTACGTTTCAAAGAATGTCTCACTCGTCTTCGTCAGGTGCTGTGCGCAATCTTTACGTCTGATAAAAAGGTTTGCCTTACAAATTTGGATATGAATGAAACAGATGCTAGAGCTACGTTTGCGTATTGAACATTGAGGTGTTTCCGGATGGCTTGTATTTCTGCAATAGAACCTCGGGGTGATGGTAATATAGCAACTAGTTCTAACAAATAGTCGGTCAACAACACTTGTTACTGCAGTTGATTAGCGGTTGCTGAATGGTCCTCGGAGGTGGTGGTAATGTAGCCTACCAGCTGCGCGTAAGGTGGTGATTAATGTTCCGTGATATAATCGCGAGGTAATGCATCGCACCTAGTTTTCTCTGGGTCCGACCTGGCGGACCAAGTTGGCTCCAGCCAATTACGCTGGTGCACCTGCGTAAGCGGGCGCCAACTTGTGGTGCCAGCGCCGCCTGCGGCAGGAAGCGCAACTAAATGGGACGGAGTGCGGCGGGCAGCGAAAACCCAAGGGAGCAATCTGCACGCGTGTCGCTGTTATCAGCGACTTCAGCGACTCAACGTGTTTGTTGGCTAAACACAGTGACACATAATGGACCTGCCTGGGCGACCTAAAACACGTCTACAACAGCGTAAAGTCATTGCTTAGCTACACTGACGTGACAAAATTAATGGGATAGCAATATGCACTTATACAGATGACGATAGTATCGCGTGCACAAGATATAAAATAGTTTGTACACAGGTGATTCATGAGGAAAGAGTTTGAACACGGTATGGTAGTTGGAGCAACAGGCAAGGGACATTCCATTTCGGAAATCGTTCGGCAATCAATATTCCAAAATCCACCGTGACAAGAGTGTACGCACAATACTCAACGTTCAGATTTTATCTTCCCCTCGGACAACGCAGTGGCCGACGACCTTAACAACCGAGAACAACGGTGTTTGCGTAGAGTTGTCAGTGCTAACAGACAACCAACATTGAGTGAAACAATCGCAGAAACCAACGTGGAACCTATGACGAATGTACCCGTTAGGACAGCGCAGTGAAATCTGGCGTTAACAGGCTATGGCACAGACGACATAGGCGAGTGCCTTTGCTAACTTGACGACATTGCCTGACTGTATCGGTTGGGCCCTAAAGATAGGGAAACCTTGGTCTGGTCAGATGAGCTACGATTTCTGTTGATAAGAGCCGATGGCAGGGTTCGCGAGTGTCGGAGACCCTACGAAACCTTGGAACCAAATTGTCAACAAGACTGTGTGGAAGTTGGTGGTCGCTCCATAGTGGCGTGGGCTGTGTTTACCTGGAATGGAGAGCGTCCTCTAGTCCTGCTGGACCTATCACTGACTAGAAATATTTATATCCAGCTACTTAGGAGACTATTTGCAGCAACCCATGAACTTCATGTTCCTAAACAACGATGGAGGTCTTATGTATGAAAATGCGCCTTTACACTGGGCAACAATTGATCTCGATTGGTTTGAAGACCTTTCTGGACAATTCAAGACAATGATTTGTCCACCCAGGTCGCCTGAGATGAATCCCATGGAACATTTATGGGACATAATCGAGAGATCAGTTCGTGCACAAAATCCTGCACGGGCAACACTTTTGCAGTTATTGACTGCTATAGAGGCAGCCTTGGCTCACTATTTCTGCAACGACTTGTTGAGTCCGAGACTTCGAGTTGCTGCACTACACCGGGCAAAAGGATTTCCGGCACGACATTAGGAGTTACTGTACAACTTGTGTCACCTCAGTGTATATGCCCTGCAAAATACGTATAGCTCTCTAATATGTTTAGACAATCCAGAAAAATAGTACTGACGACAGTTTCACAACCATTCAACCCATGGGGCCTCATACAATACCAGACAGTTATTGTTTCATTTCTTTAAATGCTGTAATTATCTTACCACTTGCTTGTTAAAATTATCAGCGAAGCATCTACACTGCCTGACAATTGCTAAGGAACAGACGCACTGTTAAACACAAATCACCACAGGCTATGACTGACGACATGAAACACTAATTCGTAATACAGGTGGACTGGTATATCTATAACTAGAACAGTACAGATTTTACCACTTGAGAAAGCAGGGTAACAGATAAAAAAATTAAAAAGAAAGCTCCTAAACTGGTTACGATAAGGTAATGCATTTAATATTTTACATGATAGCCCTGCTTCGGCTTAACTGACATTACAAGTGACCTGCGAAAATAACACTGCTAAAATTATCTATATGTAAATCGTGGCTGTTTTATGTTTACATTTGCATTGGTACTTAAGTCTAGCTGGAAGTGACGACCATACTGCATCTGTAGCAAATTTTTCTTGTCATTCGTTGCAGGTATTAGGTTTTTTTAAAATGTTCGTAGCGTTTTTTGTTTTGCATATTGGTATTCCGGTTGTTCTGGGTCTATCTACTGATTGTCACTTTTTATTTGTAGTTAAATGTAACTATTTGAGTTTACTTATTGTTATTTTGTCATTTGAGACCGTGAGTGGATCCGTGGACATTAGAAAATGGTATGTGAAATGAGGAAGGCGGAACATATCCGACATATTCTTCTGTTTCTGTTCTATGGAGGGGTGACAACAGCGGAGGCAGACAGAAACACTTACGTGGAGTATGCGGTAATGCCGCTGGACAGGGCACGGCAAGAATATGATTTTCTCGTTTTAAGAAGGGTCTTTTTGTCTCTCCACGTTCACGAAGACCTTCGTGGTCTGATGGCGATCGCGTAAACGTATTAACCCACAATGATTCACTTCAATGTACTCGAGAACACGTGCACATGACGTACTGCGATTATTCCACCATCGCGCAATATTTGTATGCTATGGAGGAAGTACAGAAATCGGGTGTGTGGCTTCTGCAAGGTGTAAGCTAAAATCTCAGAATGCAGCGTTAGGCCATATGTGCAGATGCAGTCCAGGAACAATGACCAGAAAGACTGCGTGAAGTAGTGCTACTCCACGCTAACGCCAGCCCTCATTCTACTAGACGGACAAAATACACAGGAGTTGTGTTGAGAAGTGATTCCTCACACATCTTGTTCACCTGATCTTGCACCCTTAGATTTTCACCTTCTGCTCTCTGTGTCAAACAACCTTCATGGAACCTTTCCAGATGAAAACGCGCTCCGAACGTGGCTTGGAGAGTTCTTCGCCTCAAAACCATGGATTTTGACAGTCATGGAATCGAAAAATTACCCCCACGTTGGCAGGCAGCCGTAAATAGTCAAGTAGAATATGTTATTGATGACTAAAGTCTCTGTTTCGTTAATCTGTTGTACTTACCACTCTTATAAAAAAAACAACGCTACGAAATTATGCCACAACCGTATATAACATTTGTTGTAGTTAAAAATAGAAAAAATACGTATTTGACAGATATTTTGATACTTCAGGACGATGTTACGTATTTGCAAATCACAACTTACCAGAGACGTTACATTTCGTTGTTTTTACCGTTATTTTTATTTTTCTTTGAATGTTATCTTTGGTTTCCCATACGACTATCTCTTTTCCTATTTCGTAATGTCGATAACATTATCGAAACAGTATTCATGTTTAAAGTCTGTTTGTTCATTTAAAATTTCGTGTGGTATTTTCTTATATGAATATGTATTTGCAGAAAAATTTACTAGAGATGCAGTATGATCGTCACTTCCAACTAGAAGTAAGTACCGTACAAATGTAAAATAGCCACGATTTACTTGTAGATAATCTTATCAACGTTACCTTCACAGGTCACTTGATAATGGCTGTTTGCCCGAAAGAGGACTGTCGTTAAAGAAATAAATATATTTTAACTTACTGCAAGTAGTTTTGAAGACTTTCTTTTTCATTATGTCTTATAACGACGTATACCATGCTGCGGGCCCAGCGGAACGTATGGCATAAATTACGTTACACACCGTCTTGTAAGAGGGACAACCGCAGCCATAAGTAGACATCTTGAATAAGAACCACTTGGCTGCTCTTGTAAATAATTCCTTTAACGACCGATTTCATAGCATAGAAGACACGTTATCACCTTAGATGTGTTAAATTGGAAAAAGCGTTCGCTGCAATTGTGGTCTAATTATAGTTAAAATCAATAGTTGGAAATAGAGCATGTCATTTACATGGCAAATCATGAGAAGATTGAATGGGGCCAAACATTCTTTTTCTACGAATAAATGACAATTAGCGGATCGTCAGGTAACGGAAAGTATGGATCTCAAGTGCGCCTAAAATAATTCTTCAGCTGTAAGTACCGTCAAAAATCTCCTCCCAACCTAATGCTATAGAAGACCAATAACACGCTAGAACACCAGTAAAGAATTAAAACTACGTTCCGTGAATCCGGAACGGACGACATTAGGCCTAACATAACGTTCATGTTCAGCTTCCTCTCCCTACTTATGTTGCTTCCAGTGATTACCTGGAACTTGTGATCACTTAGCATGCTCTTAATCATTCGAGCCATTGTTCTGCATGGTATGATGCGGAGAAATTTGTAGATAAGGCCTTTCCTCCACACAGTGTCGAAGGCGGCAGTCAGATCAACAAATGCCACAGATGTTTTCTGCTTCATTTGGTATCCTGACTCTATGAAGGATGTGGGAGACAATACTTAGTCGCAGCAGCTACGCCCTGGTCTGAAGCCTGCCTGATCAACTGGAACGTTCTCTAGGATAGCGCTACTTATTGTGCTGCCTCAAGGAACAGTTCTCTCACCCTTACTGTTGAACCTATATATATCTGATCTACCTGACTCTTCGTCCAGAAAATACTGCTATGCCGATGACCGGGCTCTAGCCGTAAAACACCAGGAAATGAAGACAACAGCAGAGATTATAGCCAATGACCTGTCTGCGTTAGATAATTACTTCAAAATCTGGAGACTCCGACCCAGTATGAGTAAAACAGAAGTGTGTTGCTTCCATCTAAATAACCAGTTGGCGAACGTAAAACTGGAAGTAATTTTCAGAGGCAGAATTCTTCGTCATAATTAGAACCTAAAATACCTTGGGGTCATCGTGGATCGTACACTATGCTTCACACAACACCTTAACTTAGCTCAAAAGTTGAGGACTCGATACAACATCCTCCATAAGCTATGCGGAACTACCTGGGGATCTTCTGTAACCACCCTGCGATCTTCAGCTCTGGGCTTGGTGTACTCAAGTGCTGAGTATTGTGCACCTGTTTGGACCAACAGTCATCCCAGGAATTCTAACCTTCCCGTGCATAGCGATCTGCCACTTTACAATCGTAAGAGACTGAAATCACGCCATCCAACTCTGTGCTATGCTGCTGACATGGTTGCTAAGGATTTCAAACCTCTTGAAGAATGGAAATGTCGGTGGGAAGCAGTGACAGATGTGCACCTGCATAATATCTTCTCAGGTGCTAAACTTCCAAGTGGATTCGACCTACCACGCAAGACCAGGACTACTCTCAACAGAATCCGTACCAGCCATGGCCGATGCAGGGATGCTCTCTTTAAGGGGAAGAAGCTGCGTGATCCAGCCTGTGACTGCGGGGCTCCATACCAGACTGTTCACAACACCTGTTATTCATGCTGGCTACCAAATTGTTGAGGAGCCCATGGCGGATGTTGACCAACTACTTTCTCAACGCAGTTTTCAGTTCTTGCACAGCTCGGGGACGGGGTGTTCGTTTAGAAACACGTCTGCCAGGAGCGTCGCAGGCGTGTAAAGTGTTTACGTGCAAGGACTACGCAGGCTATTCTATCAATATCTTTACATTCCTGTGAGCCCGAAGCCTCATTGGTCATCTGCGGACGGGCATTTTCGTTCATAAACAGAAAATCGCGACCTACTGCACCCATAATCAGCCGGACATTATCCAGAATACAATATTTCAAGGCCTGTGTTATTCTGAATAACAATGCAATGTTCCTTCGGACATGCAAGCGTGGTAATGATACCGCTCAAGAATAAGCGGGAAATCATGGTTGCGTCCCAATCAGGCATAGACTTTATTTGGCGTCATTCCGTACAGTTTATGGTTGTCCATAATCGCAGCTGTGAATACATTTCATGATCCAGAATAATCATCCTTCAGTTCTGCTGTGCTGTAGTGGTACATCGCGCAAAAGTAAGCAGCGCTGTTCGGCCACTGTGCGTAATGGCTACCTACATCATAGCACCTAGGTGAACGACCTCGTGGCCAGATTTACTTACGTCACTGAAGCGAAATTGGTCGTAGTACGTCACTCTGGACCACTGTTGCTGACCCCAACTAACATGCTCCTTACACTATCGAACGCATTCAGCCGATGGCGCGATTAAAGAAGAATGCATTTGACGGACTAGCCTGATTTAATCGTCGTGAGGTGGTTCTAACAGAGACATGTGTACAAGTAGCGGTTGATTGTCTGCAGCGATCTATCCACGAGGGAAACGTCTGTTCCTGTTCGCAGCTAGGGCTGCTTATCGATCCTGTTGAGGTGTGATGGTCCATCTATGACGATTATCATACTTTCGAGTAAGATTTTCACCTTCAGCGGCCTTTTTCAATCGTGAAATGACAGTTTTGGAAACCATCATTACTGAGGAATAGTTAGCAGATCGTCTGATAATGAGCGGAAAGTATGAGTCCATGTTATCTCAAGCGTACCTAAAAGAAATACAAAAGGACTACACACGCTATTCCACACATTCAATTTTTCGCATTCCTCTGAGTCTAACGCCTCATTGGTCATATGCAGACGGGCATTTTCGTCCATAAACCAAAATTCGCGATCTACTGCACCCCTAAACAGACGGACATGATGTACCTTCGGACATGCGTGATGGTAAGGCGACCGCTTGCGAATGAGCGGGAAATCCGCGTTCGTTTCCCAGCCCGGCACAAATTTCCACTGACGTCATTCCATAATAGGGCTGATGGCTGTCCATATCGACTGCTGTGAATACGTTTCATGATACAGAATAATCTTGCGCCAATACTGCTCTGCTGTAACGGTACATCGCCCAAAGATATGCAGCGGTGTCCGGCCATTGTGCATAATGCCTGCCCACACAATAACGCCTATGTCATATCGATGACGTGATGATGATGATGATGATGTTTGATTTGTGGGGAGCTCAACTGCGCGGTCGTCAGGGCCTGTACAAAGTCCCAATTTTTACGCAGCCCAATGTTTTCTTCAAACTCCAATCCAGCCACTGTCACGAATGATCATGATGATGAAGTGATGAGCACAACACAAACACCCAGTCCCCGTGCAGAGAAAATCCCCCACCCGGCCAGTATCTGAAACCAGGCTCCTGTGATCCAGATGCAGCAACGCTAGCCACTAGACCACGAGTTGTGGACCCGATGAGGTGAGATGTTTAATGTGTTCCCCTCTCTCTGCACACTAACTGGTGGCCAGATTCACTTACCACACTGAAAAGGGATTTGTCGGAGAACGTAGCTCCGGGCCACTACTGCTGACGCCAAGTGCCAAAGAAACTGGTATAGGCATGCGTATTCAAATACAGAAATCTGGAAACAGGTAGAAGACGGCACTGCGGTCACCAACGCCTATATAAAACCACAAGTGTCTGGCGCAATTGTTACATCGGTTACTGCTGCTACAATGGCAGGTTATCGAGATTTACGCGAATCTGAACGTGATATTACAGTCAGCGCACGAACAATGGGACACAGCATCTCCGAGGTAGCGATGAAGTGGGGATTTCCCGTACTACAATTTCGCGAGTGTGTCGTGAATATCAGGAATTCGTTAAAATATGAAATCTCCCACATCTTTGCGGCCGGAAAAAGATCCTGCAAGAACGTGACCAACAACAACTGTAGAGAATCCTTCAACGACACAGAAGTGCAGCCTTTCAGCAAATTGATGCAGATTTCAGTGCTAAGCCATCAACAAGTGTCAGCGTGCGGACCATTCAACGAAACATCGGCAATATGGGCTTTCGGAGCCGAAGGCCCACTCGTGTACCCTTCATCACTGCACGACACAAAGATTTACGCCTCGCCTGGGCCCGTCAACTCCGACATTGGACTGTTGATGACTGGAAACATATCGCCTAGTCGGACGAGTCTCGTTTCAAATTGTATCGAGCGGATGGACGTGTACGACTATGGAGACAACCGCATGAATCCATGGATCCTGCATGTCAGAAGGAAACTGTTCGAGCTGGAGGAAGCTCTGTAATGGTGCGGGACAGTTGCAGCTGGATTGATATGGTACTCCTGATATATCTAGATACGATTCTGAAAGGTGACACGTACGTGAGCATCCTGTCTGATCACCTGCGTCTATTCATGTCCATTGTGCATTCCAACGGAATTAGGTAATTCCAGCAGACACTGCGACACTCCACACGTCCATAATTTCTACAGAGTTGCTCTAGGAAAACTCTGTGAATTTAAACACTTCCGCTGGCAACCAGACTCCCCAGATAAGAACATTATTGAGCATATCTGGTACGCCTTGCTACGTGCTGTTCAGAAGAGATCTCTACCCCTTCGCACTTTTACGGAACTAAGGACAGCCCTGCGTGATTCATACGGTGAGTTCACTCCAACGTTACTGCAGACATTAATCGAGTCCATGCCACGTCGTGCTGCGGCACTTATGCGTCCTCTTCAGAGTATGCTACCCAAACCATCGAACACTTTCTCGCCGATGGCGTGATTAAAGTAGAATATACTTGACTGGCTTCCAGACGTGCAAAGCAGCCTGATTGAATCGCGATGAAGTGGTTCTGACAGAGACACGGGTACAGGTAGCGGTTGGAAGGTCCGCACAGATCTGCCTACGAGAGAAATGTCTGTTCTTTTTCATAGCTATGGCTGCGTATCGATCCTCTTGCAGTGTGGTGGTCCATCTACGACCAATGCCATGCTTTCGCATAACATTTTCGTTGTCAGTGGCCCTTTTTAATCGCGAAATGTCACTTTTGGACACACCCATTACTGTGGCCACAGCACTGGCATTCTAAGAGCCTTCGAGTCGTCCAACTGCTCGTCCACGATCCAAAGGAATCAAATGATATCTAGCAGACATGTTTCCGTACCACAAATAATGTCGCACTTATCAGCTAATCAGTTCCAATATGATTTTCGTCAAAGACTCTACTGCGCAGTTGAATGTGTACAGAGCGTTTGTGCTTATGTTTCGCACAAGTTAACTCGTCCCGCCCTCTACGTTTCCTTTTACTGTCTTTGGTGATGTGTTCCGTAGCAGTTATCGGTTGTTCCGTAGAAATTGGCAGTTGTTCCTCAGAAAGTTTCAGTTGTTCCTTAAGGAATCATCAAGCAGTGTACAGCCTATGACTACCCGTCCATGGTGTCGTTTAACTGAAATACCTCAGGTTTCACGCCCCTTATTCCTAAATAAGTTAACTTACGAACTCCTCCATTTTCTGATTATCCAAAACCCTCTTGGGTCTGGAAGAAATTCGCTCATTACATACAGTCTCAAACGGTACCTTCATACGATACTCATTAGTTCTCTTGTGATGCTGTAATGGCGATATTGTGACTTTATTTACCAAAGCGCTATTTTCTCCCAAATTTCAGTTCTCCGTCTAGTTCACTATATAGGGATGAGAGAAATTGTGTGACTGTTAGGTGACGGAAGGCCGAATCGAGCGCAACCATCCAAATAACCACAAAAAAATGCACCGTTATCACCCCAAACGAACACGCTAAAGTGTGTTCATTTACATTAACTTACCGCAGCTAATACTTGTTATGTTAACGAGCATAGTCACTAACCAAATTAGCTGAAGTTAATGGATTCAGTTAGCAACCGTTAAAATACTATTCATGGCTGGCTACGGTTGACGCAAATTGAAGCTTGGCTGTTAATTTAACTACGATCTAAGTGCCGTAACGCCATTAATTTATTATGATGACAAGCAGTACTGCATAAACAGTACTGCAGGAAGAGAGTAGACGTGGGGTACTGTTGGATACAATGTTATTATTAATAAAATGTAGATGCCCATGTTATCATTGTTGATAATCTGCAGATATCGTTTATGAGCTTTCATTCAAACAAGAACAGCAGCTCACTGACTGTGAAATAAGACAGTAATAAAAAATCGGAATAAGTTTTAGTAACATTCGAGCACGATGGGTTCCGTACAGACTTAAACATATACGCAGATAGTTCATTCATCCCGGGAATCTGGAATATCAATGATTATTTCGTTTTACCCAGATCTACATTGACTAGATTTCAAAATATGCGATATAAATGGCCATTTCTTTTGACAGTATTGTAGTAGAAGCTTACATTTTTTACACTACCGAAGGACCGTAGTCGCCAGCATGTGACCTAAGTTATCTCTTGATGTGTCCACCCGCTACTGAGAAAATGGTATCTGAACAGATGGACCGACAGAAATTCAGGCAACAAATGACGGACAAACTATTTTTTCGTGCGATATAACTACAAATTAATAAATTTGGAATGTTTCCCTTCAACTGTACTCTGGGACCTTGCTCCCTGCCAAACGTCATGATTGTAGGTCAATAGGAAATACGCTACACGTTTCGATAAATGAGTCTGCGAGTGTTAAAATATGTAACATAAATAGCCGCACCTCTTCATTACATTTACTGATTAGTCGATCACAATATTATTGCAACTGGGACTGAGTGCGCATCTGCTGGCTTATCGTGAGCCAGTCGGTAATCAGGCTATATAATACGTGCATATAATACGTGCACCATTTACTTCAAAGCGATACAGTGGAACGCGTAGTCCTCAGTCACCACTGTACTCGTTCACTGTAACGTCACCGCATGTTCCCGATTATGGCTAATCAGATTAATATCGTGACAGTAGAGTAGTAGAAGATTAAATAATTTACACCAAAAAAGGAATGCAGATCTTCACCCCGTTTACATGGGGCTCCGAAAACCTGATTTCGTAAACCGATTTACCCACACCGCTCCTGGGTGGTCACGTAAATCAATATCGATTCTGGAATCTGCTTCTAGTTGCCGGCTTTCCAATCCGCATCGAGGTTCACTCCCATGTAAACGCAACCGGTTTTGGAGCGTGCTTGTGTTGTCAGGTTTCGTCTTGTTCTTAAATATTTTAGGCTAATGTGGAAGGAGTGGCTTTTTGTGTAGTAAAGGATAAGTTGAAATTTTAGATTGCAGATTTTTACATCTCGTCTAATCGGACAGAAATAGCGATTCACTAAATCAGAAACTGTACCAGCTGTTTTCAGGCGCCATCTTTAACTAGGCTAGCAAATCCGCTTGAGACGTTAACATGTAAACACGACAGCGAGAAATCGTTTACGAAATTCGGTTTTCGACTTTCGGTAGATGTGTAGCATGTAAACGTAGTGCTCGTGTAGGTGTACAAGCCCTATTACATCCAATCTTCGGATCGATTATGTGCACGCAACAGAAGGTACAATTTTAACTGTTGTGGAGTGACCGAGGTTGGAGGCAGTAGCGTCCAGGCTGCGGTGATAGCCGCTCATTGGAAGCAGTACCGTACAGGCAGAAGTGATAGTCGCTCGTGCATACAGTTATTGTGTGACTGCAAACAATTTACCTGAAGCGTTCTTCAATTGTGTCTGTTAATATCAATGCTCGTATGTTTAACAAAACAAATGTTGTACAGTAAAAACCGCGAACTGCTAATTTCAGTAGTACATCACTCAGCATCTCTTACAATAATGAGTGAAGCGAACAACAGGAAAGCAGCATTTTCTGTGAAAACTAATTAAATGCTGGCCCCCTTTTCACAAAAAACTAATGTATTCAGTACAGAGACGCGGTGTGTAGACGTACAAATGGCGACACGTTTCGGAGTTCAATTCAAACGCAAAATCGGATACGACGACAAAAACATCACAGCAGTCGGCGAGTCCGCAGCAATTCAGCACAGCAGCGCTTCGAATGGAATTTGAGTCAATGTTTTGTAGGCGTACCTGGGAAAGGAATAGTCATTGTGTTAACAACACTTAACTACGTGGAAGAACTTCTTTAATCACGAGTAAGCGGTAACTTATAACAACCTGTGATTGTTGATAGCATTGTTAACATGACCGACACAAAGCAAAACGGTAGTGTTGTACATGAGAAAGTAAATTTTATCGATTCCGTAAACGAAGCACAGAGTAATGTCTTAGAAAATACCACAGCTGAACTAACAGAAAAAAGCGGTCTTACTACCTTTCATCTACCTAAGCTAGCTCAATGCCATTCGAGACTCAGCAAACGAGAACCCCTATTGTTAACAATGACTTCGTTACGCAGTTACTTAGGAAAATAGAGTTAATCATGGCTAACAAAAGCAAAGAATCGCAAAGGCAGTTGGAATCTATTCGGAACGAAAGCAAAAAAATGCGGAAGGAAAACGGAGAAATTCAGGAGAAAATCTAAATTAAATTTAGCATATTAACAATTGGAGCACAACTGGAAAGCAAAATTAACATTGTAGCATACGCTGATGACATTGCATTATTATCTGACAGTGAGAATGATTTGAAGCTTCTTACAGCACAATTAATTAAAGCCACAAATGGCACAGGCCTCCAGCTGAATACAGACAAAACAATGTACTTTATCTTATCCCGCTATCCATCAAATAATAATGTACTGCAAATTAATAACACAGCTTTCACAAAGACAAATGAATTTAATTACCTTGGTACAATAGTAACCTCTGACAACTCCATAAAAATTGAAATAGAATCACGAATTCAGAAGGCTAACAAATGCTACTATAGTCTCTTGACAGTTTTCAAAAGCAAGTTAATTTCTAGGAACACCAAACTACAAGTATACAAATCATTGATTATACCAGTACTCACCTATGGATCTGAAACCTGGACTCTCACAAAAAAAGAGGAAAACAGATTAAGAGTATTTGAACGAAAAATTTTGAGAAAAATATTTGGACCCATAAGAGATAGGATCAGTGATGAATGGAGATTGCTAAATAACAATGAAATTTACAAATTATATAAAGACTCCGATATAGTGGCCAAAATTAAAGCCAAAAGACTGAAATGGATAGGGCATGTCATCAGAGCACCACCAAACAGGACCATCAAGAAAGTGACTGAAGAGATTCCCACCGGAAGACGACCTCTTGGACGCCCACGCATGAGATACTTGGACAATATTCAAGACGATCTCAGAAAACTAGGACATGACAGACAGTGGCAAATTACTTGTAAAGACAGAGCAAAGTGGTTCAACATTGTCCATTCTGCAGCAAAAAGCCTTCATGGATTGTAATGCTTAATAATAATAATAATAATATTAACAGATACTATTAATAAATAGTGAACAGATCTTACTGGGAAACATGGGAAACTCAGAGAGTAGTGCAATGTCAAACACGAAGAAGTCGAAATGGGAATCCAAGAATTTCGGACCCAAGTTGATGAAAAATAAAAGCGTAGGCGCGTACAGTAGCCTTGCACTTCATATGTCACGTTAGTTTCAGTTTGATACGCCGACCAGTTCGTGAGAAAAAAGGATCTTAACCGATGGACAGACAGAAAATCACATAACAAATGATTAAAAAAAAAACATTTTTTCGTGTGATGTAATTACAAATTTACAATTTTTTTCTATTTTTTCCCTTTACTTGCACCGGCCTTGGTGGCCGAGCGGTTCTAGGCGCTTCAGTCTGGAAACGCGCGACCACTACGGTCGCAGGTTCGAATCCTGCCTCGGGCATGGATGTGTGTGATGTCCTTAGGTTAGTTAGGTTTAAGTAGTTCTAAGTTGTAGGGGTCTGATGTCAGATGTTAAGTCCCGTAGTGCTCAGAGCCATTTGAACCATTTTGACCCCTTTACTTGCACTGCGAGACTTAGCTTCCTATCAGATTTAATGATTCTCGGTCAGCTTGTAGTACCCTATAGCTTTTACTGAGTGAATTAGCGAGTTTCAAAATATGTGACATAAATGGCCGTAATTTTGATTGTATTGACGTAGAAGCTCAAAGCTTTTACGCCGCGAAGCGACCATAGACATTAAGTGACATAAATTTTTGCGTGATACACCCGCCTTTCCTCTAAAGGTTCCGTTTTTATCAAATGATGTGCGGAACCCTCAAAATGAAAGATAAATTATGTTTCAAACGTGTTTTCTCAAGCCACGTTCATTACAGCAAATACTCAACGTTCCTGCGTCTAACATCGCAAAATGGTTGACATCATCGAAGAAATGACTGGTGCACCAAGACGTTCGCTTTCTAGTTACAATTACGCACGATCATCTCTGATTTCCTGTCGTTTTCTGGTCGTAGTTCCACGACGGTGCGCTTACGACCCGCGATTATATGTGAATTTTGGTCGATTTCATGTCATCTACCCTCCTGTGGCGTAATCATCAGGTTGTTTTCTCTCAAACCTGTACACCATAGAGGCTATAATTTTTCGCTTCCTGGGAATCTAAATGAAATTTAACCCAACATTACTTAATACAACTATTGTAGGTCTCGCGTCTCGAAACTAAGCGTCTTCTCGAGTTACTCTCGTATCCTCAATAGCATTTCACCTCTATCGTGTAAAACGGAAGGTAGGACCTCATTATTTGCACCGCAGTGTGTTTGGTTTCGTGAACATTTCACATATACGGTAGCAAATTTATGCACTTTTTCTGCTTGATACAGTGGAAAAGCAATGCGAGGGGAAACGGATTAGTTCTAAACTTCCTGCAACCCTCAGTTTTCCATGAGATTTCGAAACGACTAAGACGACACCTTAGTGTCAAGACACTGGATTCGAACTGTGTAGGGCAGTAATTCAGTCACTAGTCATATTACTCAGAAGCAATATGGTGTTCCAATTCCAGTAAACAGTTAAGCTGGAGAAGATAAACTCAAAATTTCCTTCCTTCTGCAACGGTTTTTCTTTCCAGCTATGGAACGAGGATGGGTGTGATTTATGGAGTTGATCATTGAAGAGGATGTAAGCAACTGGAAAAAATGGTAGGCGAAGAAAAACGAAAAAATATGGAGTAGTCGAAGCGTACAACCACTGGTATTAGGAACGTTGTCCACAGCAATGCGATTCGGCAGTCAAGCTCCCATCATTTCACTGCCTAAGGTATTCGTACATGAAATGCATTCGAATTGCTATCAAGGTAGAAAACAAAAAATATTCGGACATTAAGGCTTCATCTTACTCCAAAAGTTTCAACATCAGATTCCCTGCCCCGCTTATTTACTTTACCGCTTACTTACTTTACTTTACATCCTGCAAATCGTTGCTTCCGTAACGCGATAAACAAAGGTCGCTGCTGTTTCTCCGTGCACCACAACTTCGTAAACATTTGTACGGCTCTGACGGACTGCACTGAACCAACTGCCTACCATAACATCCCAAAGATGTTATAAAGGCCACAGACGTAGACCATGCATCACATTTATAGTACTAAAGGCAACCTTAGAACAGATCTAAAAACCAATTGAAGAGGGCGCAACCATTCTCACCTGTTTGTATATTAAGCACATTATTAAAATTAATCCAGTGGATTGCTGTTTCAAGTTCCTCAAACAGGTCGAGTTTATTTCCTTCCTTACCACACGCATAATCTCAGAGACCTCTTCTGTGCCTATATGGGGGTGACTAGCCTCATATAAAGGGTGATTCATATTAACGCTTGAAAAACTCTGAAGGGACGTAGATGACGCTGAGGCAAACAATTTAACACAAGAAACATGGGGCCACAAATGTCCGGGTATACCCCAAAAGTTGATGAGAAGTGTTGAACATCTGACGTCACCAAATAAGGTGCCTCGCCTCATCTACAGTGGGTGGGACTGTTGGTTTGTCGCAACTGCTCATCCCAACACCAGTCATGTATTCACGTTGGTGTGGCTCCGAACTCGCAAGCGCGACATCAACACGTGGTGCTCAGGTTTCGAGTCTTGCGGTTGGCAGGAAATTTTTTTTCATTGATTTCAACAATTATGTGTTTACATTGAGATAAGGTTTATTCATTTACCGCCGTCACTCTCCACTAGTTTATTCCAAACTACAACAAAGACCTATCGTACTGCTTCACAAGTAAACTGCGTCGTCAGCGGTGTATGACCTACGTTTCCCTTACTAAACAATATATAAATATATGCAAAAAAAAGAGGGAACAAAAAGAAACGAGCACAAAACAAGAACAGCCTTTCCTCAGCTTAAAACAGGACGCATTCACAAAAGGTGTTCGAAATCTGCACCATTTAGTCGAATGCAAGTATTGCACCAATCAGTCATCTCTTCACACCCAAGCCCAACCAGTACATGCGCGGCGAGATACGTCACGTAGTCACGTCAACATTTCTCATCCACCTCTGGAGTATTACCCGACATTTGTGACCCCACGTGTCTTATATTAAATTACTTGTCTCAGTGTCATCTGCGTCACCTCGTGGGTGTTTATAAGATAATAACGGTCACCCTGTGTGTGAGACTAGTCATCCCATTACAATGTAGCACCTGCGCCAATATATGATAAATTCCTAAAAATTTTACGTACCCCTCGTTCTACAGCACACAGCAAATATAGCACTATAATCATGTCATTGATCTTAGAAACCAAGCCAGAAATCGCACTACAATAACGTCACTTCCTTTTGAATGCGAGGCACAAATCGCAATAACTTAACGCCATTTCTCTTCGAATAATTAGAAACCAGTGCCGATTTAGGTCATCCACGATGCGATCAACTCTGAAAAAGAGACGCAGCAGTCAGTTTTCGACTGTTCATGTTCTGTGACGTCAGCCCTTCATCTGCAACTACATTTACATCTACATTTATACTCCAGAAGCCACCCAATGGTGTGTGGCTGAGGGCACTCTCATTACCTCCCTTTCCTGTTCCAGCCGTGTATGGTTCGCGGGAAGAACGACTGCCGGAAAGCCTCCATGCGCGCTCGGATCTCTCTAATTTTACATTCGTGATCTCCTCGAGAAGTATAAGTAGGGGGAAGCAATATATTCGATACCTCATCCAGAAACGCACCCTCTCGAAACCTGGACAGCAAGCTACACCGCGATGCAGAGCGCCTCTCTTGCAGAGTCTGCTACTTGAGTTTGCTAAACATCTATTCTTTGGATCTTCTCTATCTCCACGGTCAACCCGACCTGGTACGGATCCCACACTGATGAGCAATATTCAAGTGTAGGTCGAACGACTGCCCTGTAAGCCACTTCCTTTGTTGATGGACTACATTTTCTAAGGACTCTCGCAATGAATCTAACCTGGCACCCGCCTTACCAACAACTAATTTTATATGATCATTCCACTTCAAATCATTCCGTACGCATACTCCCAGATATTTTACGGAAGTAACTGCTACCAGTGTTTGTTCCGCTATCATATAATCATACAATAAAGGATCCTTCTTTCTATGTATTCGCAATACATTACATTTGTCTATGTTAAGTGTCATTTGCCACTCCCTGCTCCAAGTGTCTATCCGCTGCAGATCTTCCAGCATTTCGCTGCAACTTTTTAATGATCCAACTTCTCTGTGTACTACAGCATCATTCGCAAAAAGCCGCTGACACCACCAGGTCAGAATTTTTCTTTGAAACTGTATGTAACATATTGTGCAAGTGAAGACTATGAGAGACCGTTGAAGTGCAGTTGACGATATGGGGCCATGGCTGAGTGGTCTCGCACTTGCAAGGTGCTGAGTGCCATGCGTATTTCAGTACAATGTGGCAGGAATACAGAAGTAAATTCACTTCCTGTGATACTGTTCTGACTTGGTGGTTTAAATGTGCGATGCTAAAACTAAAGAAAATGTTAATATAGTATTCGCTGGAAAAATATTTCTGGATCAAGAAAACAACCCAACCCAATTCTATTTCCAATGCCTTTGTGACCTTCACAAACTCAGTGCATTAGTGACTGAAAATTATAGTTGAGAGAATCGAATCCTAAATTTTGTCCTTGAAGCGGAGAAGTTAGGTTTCTTAATCCGTGAAGAAACTTCAATATTTCATGTTATACACGAAAGGAAGACAGGACGCAGAAGTATAATCACAGAAATTAAAGGAACTGATTGCACTGTTCTCGCAACGCAGAACGAAATTAAGAAGGAAATTTACGGCCTTCTTACTGCCCTTAGGTCCGGCAATGTGTAGTGGAGATGGACGATGAGAATATAGTACCTGCCATCGCGCAGAGTTGCAAAGATCATTCTGGCTTTACAGGTGCAAATGAAGTCTAAATTGCTCGCATATGTAACCCAAATTCCGAACCACTTTCCAGAAGGCATTGTCATGCTAATCCTGAGACATCCACGAAGTGCCCCAGTAAAAAATTTGCGAGCTATTTACCCGGTTAACAGTGACTTTTGTTATGCGGACTCACGGACAATTCACTGACTGGGGTTTGATTCCCGCTGCTGCCGTGACATTTTATTTTAAATCTATTTTATTCCTCGCAATATTAAATGATCAGAGAATTTAACTATATCCAAACAGTTCCATTTATATACGTAAAATATATTAACTTCTCAGGGTCGCGGTTCACGGTCATGTAAAATTTTTTAAAGGACGTCGTATTCATAGCTGACTGTAGAAACGATTTATTTCACTATTGCAGTTTCGAACCTTGGCCCACTTTCAAATGGCACTGCAGAGGAGTATGTTCCATCACGTCTCAGACTTTAAAACCCTCCGACATGTATGCATGTAAACGTTAAAAATTGGCGAAGCTCTTTACGTCGTACAATGATGTAAATTACATGACACAATATTGAAACAAATAGTTTCTACAGTCAAAGGCGAATGTGATGTCCTTTAAAAAACACACAATCAGTTGAGTTAAGATTACTACGCTTGCAAGCCGATAGTCAAATGATGATGGCAAAAAAGTGAGTATTTGGGGAAATACAGTATGAATTTGTTTTCTGTACATGATCTGCTAAAGAGGCTCTTCTCCAGGAGATCTTTAAAGCAAAAATTGATATTTGAAAAATTAGGCATATCTACTCCAAATGACAATCCAACAACAGGGGGCCGTAGGACGAGAGTCACCAATTTGGCACAAACCACGTGAGTAGAAGCAAGTGGATGCCCCTTTCAAGTTCCTAAAATATTTTGCGTGAATGGGCGTTAGGAAAAATGAGCACGACGTGGTAGCTGTGGAATAACAACTTTGTATGCTTCGTTGTTGTGCTATCGGAAGTTACTGCTACATTAATCGCTTAGATTATTCAGAGATTACACTCGTCAATTTGAACTGTGTCTGAAGTTCAAGCTTAAGATGATAAAATTTCTGATAAGAACAGTGAACTCTGCTAATTAGATAATCAGGTCTATCGGTCATTGTACTTAAAGATTTTACTGAACAGAGGCTAAGTAATTGAAGTTTAAACAGGTAAAAGTGAGAATCTGTATGAAACATTCACACATTTTGCGAGTTGCGGATATGGAATAAAGTAATTGCGCACTCTCTGGTGAAAGGAGCTCGGAATCGCCGTGTACTGTAAAATACATTATCCGTATTACACCGTAAGAGGGGATCAGACTCGTATTGTAAGATCTGTTTTTTACCAATATAAAACGTTGCAGATACACCATTCATAAAATCATCCATTGTGTTTCCGTGTAATTCAGGTCGCCCAATTTACTGCAGCATCGGTAAGGCTACATCATCGCCAGGTATCTCTTCTCTGACATCTCTCTCGTCTTTGACGAAACACAGTGGCGACGACGAAAGGCAATGCAGCTAGTGAGAACCTTATACGATAGTGTTCCTTTATGGCATTGAACTTTGCAGATACTGGAGTAAAATCAGAGTTGAAGCTTGTTAACGAGTAAATAGGTTATCACTTTCGATAAGAAAATAGTTTCTAATCAAAGATAAGTATGCTTCATTATCTGAGAAAGGCTAGAAATGTGAAGAGCGAAGTATTTTGACTGACAACTTGGAAAGGACATTCGTCAAAACATTGAAACAGAGTAGCATGGCATTATCATATTTTACTGTTTCATACACATAGGTAATGAGAGTGCATGATACTGAATGTCTTACAGATTTTATTCTGGCAGTCGTCTGGTATCACGAGTCATTCTACAAAATAGCGTCACAACCATGTTTCGGTTGCGTCATACCCTGCATTGCCGTCGTTTATCTTTTTGTATTGTGATCTTTCCAACATTCCGCCTGAAATTTCGTCTCTGACAGAGTCCTTTTGATTCTCGCTACCCATGCTGTTTCCGCGAATTCTCTTGTACTTTCAGGTGGGATCCACTCCATTATCTTCTTACTCCATCTAACCTCAGGCAACCAGCGTTCAAGTTCTTACCATCTCACTCGTTTTTCTTCGACTGTATATATTACAGCAATCTCCAAGTTATGTTTCATTTTTAGTTTGTTCCCACAGTGTTAACCTGCAGCAGCACCGTCTAAGCCCTATTTGTGGCCTTTATCTATTACAATGGTGTCCAAGCTCGTTCTCTCATGGATTTTTCATCTTTAATTTGTTTCCTTGGCTTTAACCTGCAGCAACGAATGCGAAGTGCCACACTGACAATTACCTCATCTTAATTTTTTCACTTTTTTCCCATATTTCTGCTACTACATTTTTTTCCTCGATACTGTACTTTTACAGTCGTTTTACGCATCCTAATCTTCTTTTGTCATCCAAGATCGATGGTCCACAAACTTCCATTTAATTGTTTGGGCGCTTACCTACCTTGACCATCTCAATTCATCATTTCACTTTTGCTAAAGCTGTCTTCGTTAACAATAACTCCTGCATATTTAAAGGACTTCACAGATCTTACTATCCCAAAATTTCTCCTCAGATCTTCACTCACTCTTCCACTAACCAAATAACCCGTTACCTATAATCTGATGCTTAAATCAAATTTATGATATCCTCTGTGCAGTTTTCTAACCATGTAGTACTTCTCAACCCAATCATCTGCAACACTTGCTTAAAAGTCAGCAAAATGTTAAATGATAGCCATCTATCATTTATAGGCATACTAATACTACGACAGAATGGTCTCCAAATTCTTTCGACAGAATTCAAATATACACTGACGAGCCAAACCATTGTGACTAAATGCTTAGTAGCTTCTTTGTCCGTCACTGGAACGAAATAAATTAATGATTTTTCTTACCACGGATCCGACAATCTGTCGGTAGGTTTGTGGAGGTATGTGGCATTAGATGTCTACGCACATGTTATGTAAATCGCTGATTTGCGTACGTGGTGATGGCGACAGATAACGACCCAGATGGGTTCCATATCATATAAATCAGGCGAATTAGGTCTCTGAGGCATAAAAATGAGTTCACTTTAATGCTCATCAAACCACTGTAGCACGATTTTTGCTCCCATACACGAACGATTATACAGCTGAAGGATGACATCGCCGTCGGCTAAGACATCAATCAGGAAGGGATGCAGGTGTTTCGCAGCTGTCTGCGTGTCTTCGATTGCTACCACAGGTCCCATGCAAGCGCAATAAAGTGTCTCCAATAGCATAATACTGCTCCCATCACACTGCGTCCGTGGCGCGATGCACGGTTCGAGCTGCCATTCAAATCGATGACGACGTTTGTGGAGACGACCATCGAGCAAGTATAGCAAAAATGTGATTGACTCGAAAATCCGACACGTTTCCACTGATTGACGGTCGAATGCCGATGGTCCCAACCCACTGCAGTCGTAACTGATGATGGCGTTGGGTCAACATATGAACACGTAGGGGTGTTTTGCTATAGGGCTTTATTTTCAACAATGAACGATGAACAGTATGCTCCAAATCACTTTGCGTGCTCCAACAATGTGGTCTGCCGGCATAAACGCTACAGATCATCATCTATCCTCCTTTACAGATCAGTCAAGCCTCCGAACCTCCCGTTCTGTGAACAGTTGTGGACGTCCAACTATTTAGCGCCCAGTGGTGGTTTCACTGCCCTTCTATCTCCTTCCCTAGATGCTCACCACAGAAGCGCGTGGACATCAGAACAGCTTCGCCGTCTTCGACATACTCTTTCACAGGCTTTCAGTAATAATATTCTGTCCTTTGGCAGAGTTTCTTATCTTAGTGGACTTCCCCATCTGCAAGCCCATAACTTCGCGAGGGTGATCCCCCATCCCCCATCCGTCTACCCTTTTCATAGATCGTCACGTGGCCGCAACGTCACCAGGTCACCTCCAACCTCGCGATGAGAAGTGGTCACAATGTTTTGGCTTACCAGTGTATTTTAAATACTATCTGAGCGATCGCATATTCTTGCCCTGAGCCTTTCGTCACTGAGTTATTAGTTGGAAAAAGAATTCTTAACAGTTATTGTAGCTTTCGATTCCTTTTAAAAAGTTCTGAATATCATATCATGTACACAGACTACACGGCCTACCCCCTTCACAGCTTCTATAACAATTACTTTCTATTCGATAGGATCAGTCATTGTGTAGATACCCGTCATTTCCAAAGGGCTCTACTCCAATATTCTTTGCATAAATTACGGAATCGCTTGTGAGAGCCATCTATTAAATTTAATATTTTGCTACATTATCGGAATCAATTTATTACTCAAAATCTTCTAAGTGCGTTGTCGTTTGTTTGTACTGTAAAAAATCAAGTATGGACTCTTAAAATGACTAAACGTAAGGAAATTTAGAAAATATTGTACGTGCAATAAATAGAGAACACGGTATCTTTTTCTGTTATTCAGCCGCTTAGATTCAATTTGCAAGATAAACCTTATTCTCATTTCGTTTATGTGCCGCAACTGTCGTTCGTGAGTGTGCATCCAAAGTCAATTTATGACGATAACAACTGATCACTTAGAGGTATAACGACTAAAGTATAAATGTATTAATAAATACTCTAGTGAACTTTTATCGCAGTGATCGTAAATAACTGCAGGTCCAAATGGCGTTTATTTACGATGATCACCGATTACGAGATAACTAATCGTTAGAGAATGTTCGTTTCGTGCAAGTATGTCGGTATGTAGCAGCTAGTGATGAAGAATGAACTACGAGATCAAATTTTTCATTCTGAGCCTACGTTTAGTGTTTAGTGTTTACTGAATCGTTGAGTGTTTGTCTCCAATTACCATCTCTCCAGATCTGTGCTTTTTTTTTCTTCTTTTCAACCCCAGTGCGCCTATTGGGGTTGTAGTTGCCCACATGTTGGCAGTTTTTTTATACGCTTGGACCACCTTACGGCTCAAGGACAATTAACCGTTGTGGAAACTTAGTTACATCAAGGAACCTAACATGTTGCAAATGAACTACCTTAAGCTCCCAACCTGGAAGCTTTCTTAAGAAATCGGCGATTTTCTACTGCTTTTCTACCATTATTTTTTAAATGTCGGATGGTACTGCATAGCTATCGCTGAGTCTTCTATGAATTTAAAGTAATTCAGTTATACTCTCAAACTGTCTATATCTTAAGTAAGTACCAATTTTTCCTATGTACAACTAAATACTACGTTTTGTGTCCTGGTTAAGGAGCCGTAAGTCCTTTCAGCCAGCCATTTCTACACGTGTTCATTTGTGTCCTCGATGGCCGTTGGCCAACTGATACCGCTAAAATTACGGAAATTACCTGCACGTTCTCGCGGATGCGCGAGTTAGCGAATTAGCTTGCTCGGCGTCCGTTGTTGGGTGAAATTACGTCGGGTGGAACGGAACGTAATCACAAAGACAGACATATTACCATGGCGTAATCGCTCTTCTCTGATGCAGTAATTAGCATTTCATTCATACACGCCTAATTATTACCATCTAATCACCCTGCTCCTCAAAATTATTACCATTTTCATGCGAGGGTAGCTCAGCCAACACTCAGGCAAGTTAATGTATTGAAGTATAATAAGCTATAGAGTGCGTCACAATGTTATGCGAAATGAGCCACTGTAATGCGCAACAAAACACACACACACACACAAACACACACACACACACACACACACAGCCTACTCCCTTCACTGGCTCTGTAACAATTACTTTCTATTCGATATAAACAGTCGTTGTGTTCATATCCGTCATTTCCAACGTGTTCTGCTATAATATCGACATTTACTGTGCAGTTGGTAGTGAAATCCGTCAGTTACACTTGTATTTTGTCACGTAATCGGAATAAGCTTATTAATGAAAATCTAGCTGCGGTATCATCTGCGTGCGTTTTAAAATATCAATAATTAGGAATATTAATGATGTACAGCTTGCGCAATTGCAAGAGAATACAATATCTTGTTGTGTTATTTACAACAAGATATTAGTTCCAGTTTGCAGGACAATCTTATTTTCTTTTTGTATATTTGCTGCCACAGTCGTTCGTGAGTGTGCATCTAAAGTCAGTTTATGACGATAACAACTGATCCAACGCTATTTCATCTACATCAACATGATACTGCGCAAGCAACCTAAAGGTTTATGGCGAAGGGTAATATTACTACCACTAACTGCCTACTACCATACAATGCTGTACTCCAAATATACATTCTCTGGAATTTCTTCCTCAAAGTAACACCTTTATTCCATACTAACAGACTTCTCTTGAGCAACAATACGTTTTTTCCCAATGCTACTCTGGTTTTTATGTCATTTTTACTCTGTCCGTCATGGGTCTTTTTGCTAGCTATATAGCAGTATTCGTTAACCTCATCTAGTTCCTGCTCACCGATTGAGTTTCTGTATGTTCACATTTCAGTTGCTTCTCATTATTTTCTTCTTTCTTCGGTTTACTCCCAATCCATATTATATACTCATTAGACTGTTCATTCCGTTCAACAATCCCGTAATTCTTCTTCACTTTCACTGAGGATACCAATGTCATCAACGAATCTTTGCATTGATATTCTTTGACCTTGAATTTTAACCCCACTCTTGAAACTTTATTTCATTTGCTTCTTCGACTAACAGGTTGAACAACAAGGGTTAAAGGCTATGTCCCTGTCTTGTACTCCTTTTAATCCGTGCACTTCGTTCTTGGTCTTCCACTTTCATCGTTCCCCCTTAGTTCTTGTAGATGTTACCCTCATTTCCCTTTAGCTTATCTCTATTTATACTCTGAATTTCAAATATCTTGTCAGATTTTACAATCTCGAAAGCTTTTTCCAGTCGACAAATACTATGAGAGTTTCTTGATTTTTTATCAATCTTACTTCCAGTATCAGCCGCAACATCAGAACTACCTCTCCAGTACTTTTACCTTTGCTAAAGACAAACTGATCGTCATATAACAGATACTCGGTTTCCTTTTCGGATCTTCTGTATATTATTCCACCTATCCGCTTTCCTCTGAATTTAACAGTGGAATCCCCATTCCACTCTTAATGTTTCCGCCTTTGCTTCTAATTTACCGAAGGCTTTTTTGACTTCCTTTCCTACAGGCTGAGTCAGTCCTTCGGACACTTATTTAATTTTCGATTTATTAAAATATTTCATCAGACATTTCGCCTTATCTTCCCAGCACTTCCTATTTATTTCACACCTAAATTACTTGCATTTCTGTATTCATGAATTTTCCGGAACATTTTTGTACTTTCTTCTTTCGTCGACCAACTGAAGTGTATATTCCGTTACGCATGGTTTCTTCGCAGTTACCTCCTTTGTACCTATGTTTTTCTTTCCAGCTTCTGTGATTGCCTGTTTAGAGATGTCCATTCGTCTTCAACAGTACTGCGTACTGAACTATTTCTGATCGCAATATTACAGCCTCGGAGAGCTTCGACAGTACCTCTTGATTTCTTTGTAGATCTGTAACCTTCTTCTTTGCTCTTTGATTATTCCTGACTACCCTCCTGAACTTCAGCCTGCTCTTCATCACTACCAAACTGTGACCTGAATCCATATATTTACCTGGGAACGCCTTAGCATCCAGTATTTGATTTCGGAATATTTGCCTGTGTGTGATCTAATCTAACGAATATCTTCCTGTATCTCTCGGCCTTTTTCTAGTATACCTTCTCCTCTTGTGTTTCTTAAACTCTTGTGACTCTTTCTCCTCCGCATGTGGAAGATATTTTGTTGACGCCGACCTACAAAGGGAGGAATGATCATCATAATAAAATAAGGGAAATCAGAGCTCACACGGAAAGGATCGTTTCTTCCGCGAGCTGTTCGATATTGGAATAACAGAGAATTATTCTGAAGGTGGTTTAATGAACGTTCTGCGAGGCACTTAAGTATAATTTGCAGAGAATCCATGTACATGTAGATTTAGAGTATTCTCAGTATTCGCTATTACTGTGTGAAATTTATTTCAGAACTCATTTAGTCTTTCTCCTCTTTTAGTCCGAGTACCACGCCCACATTCTCCTGTAATCCTCTCTTCTGGTCCTTCCCCTACAACTGTAGTCCAACCCGCCCCCCCCCCCCCCCCCATGACTATTACATTTTCATTTCCCTTTACGTAATGAATTACCCGTTATCCTCACTTTCGCTCGATCTCTATCTTCTGTCTGCGACGTCGGCCGGCATGTATATCTGAAATATTGCTGTGTGTGATGTTTTCTGTCTATTATGATAAGAACAATCCTGCAACTGAACTGTTCGCAATAACTCATTCTTCCGTGTTTTAGAGGGAGTTTCACTCTCCAAAAGCAATAGGGTGGCGTGAAACTCCGTCCGCACGTCCGCCCTCTTTGACAGGGACGTTGGCAGAATGATGGCAGCTGCTTATGACGGAGTTCTCCGATCGCAGTGGCTGATGATGTAAACAAAGGCGGATTTCAAATCTGGAAGCAAAGACGTTTTGATTACTTATTGCAGATGGTACGCCTAGTCCAAGGGTGAAGCTTTTGATATTGAGCAATAGCTCTTAGGGTTTTTACTCAGATCGGCTGCCTAAATTTAATTTTCAAAGTATCTGAACGCTTCCCTCATTCCTCTCCTGAAGCTCATTATCGCTTCTCTCAGCTTTCGTTTCTCAACTAGATTTCGACTTCTCTTGAGTCTGTGACGAAGCTCTCTTTGTTTATAAAGAAGTTTCATAACATGACGGTTAAACCACATCATTTCGGTTTTTAATACCAATAATTATTTAAAAATTACAAAACACATAAAAATACAGTGACTAAACTCTTAAGTTTGTCACTTACAGGATGATTAAGAATATCAATCGTTTCGAACATTATATCACTAAAGGCCTCCGGTCATAGAGTGCAATGTAACACGGATAGGTATGCGAAATTGTAGCGTAGCAGCAACGGGTACTACACTGAAGCACCAAAGAAACTGATGTAGGTATGGGTATTCCTATACAGAGATATTTAAATACGCAGAATATGGCGTTGCAGTTGGCAACCCCTATATGAAACAACAAGTGTGTAGTGCAGCTTTTACATCGATTACTGCTGCTACAATTGCCGGTTATCAAGATTTAAGTGAGTTTGAACGTGGTGTTGTAGTCAGCGCGCGAGCGATGGGACACAGCATCTCCGAGGTAGCAATGAAGAGGGGATTTTCCCTTGCGACCATTTCACGAGTGTACCACAAATATCCGGAATCTCGTAAAACATCAAATCTCCGACATCTTTGCGACCGTAAAAAGATCGTGCAAAAACGGGACCAACGACGACTGAAGAGAATCGTTCTAAGAGTCAGAGGTGCACTCCTTCCTCATGTTGCTGCAGATTTAAAACACTGGGCGATCAACAAGTGTCAGCTTGTGAACCATTCAACGAAACATCATCGATATGGGCGTTCGGAGGCGTAGGCCCACTCGCGTACCCTTGATGACTTCACGAGACAAGGTTTTAAGCCTCGTCTGGGACCGTCAACACCGAAACTGGACTGTTGATAACTTGAAACGTGTTGCCTGTTCGGACGAGTCTCGTTTCAAATTGTATCGAGAGGATGGACGTGTATGGCTATGGAGACAACTTAATGAATCCATGGACCCTGCATATCAGGGGACTGGTGTCTACTCTGTAAGGTCGTGGGTCGTGGGGTGTGTGCAGTTTGAGTGATACGTGACACCAGATACGTCTAGATACGACTCTGACAGGTGACACGTATGTAAGCATCCTGTCTGATCAGCTGCATCCATTCACTCCCATTGTGCCTTCCGACCGGTTTGGGCAATTCCAGCCCGACAAGGCGACACCCCACATGTACAAAATTGCCACGGAGTCCCTCCAGGAACACTCTTCTGAGTTTACATACTTCCGCTGGCCACCAAACTCCCCAGACACGAACTTTATTGAGCATATGTGAGCTTCCTTGCTGCGTGCTGTGCTCTTACGGATTTATGGACAGCCCTGCAGGATCCATGGTGTCAGTTTCCTCCAGCACTAGTTCAGACATTAGTCGAGTTCTGCCACGTCGCGTTGCAGCACCTCTGTTGTTCGCGGGGGCCCCACACGATGTTACGTAAGTGTACCAGTTCTTTTGGCTCTGCAGTGTATAAGTGTTAGATAAATTTTCCTCCCTTTCATAACCTGCTTTTTAATTTTCATCCAATTATTTTTATATTTTGTAAACTTTACGAATGTTTCACGTAAATTTAATATAGTAAGAACGACGCGTAAGAATAGTCGACGCGGCTCAGTTATGAAAATTGTAACAGAAGATGAGTGACACAGGCGTGGGCGGAAACTTTACATAGGGAAGCCGCAGGCTATCTCGGCTGGGAAGGCTACCGCACTCACATTTGGATCGAATTGCGCATTGCGCCAAAATGTTCCGAAAATGTTATGGCAACCTTTTGACCTACGTACACCTTCCGTAGCTCGAGAGAGGCTTTGGAGGTCTACAGCGTGAAGTACCGAGATAGCAATGGAAACGAACTATTCAACATTATTTCAATAATTGTAAGTTAAGAAGTGCGGAAAAGGTCCTTATTAGCTCGCCTTCACTTGCATTGTTACGTGTACTTACACATAATCAATGTTGCAGTAGTTTCCAAATTCGATGTTGATACATATACGTAAGATAGTGGAACCGCACACTGACCGTAGGTATGCGATGACTATCTCTCACAGCAAACGGACGACGTGAGAAACACTGTCTCTACTGATGAACATTTATAGCAGTTCAGATTCTGTTTTGAGTACTCCGAGCTAATTTGATGCATGTGACAGCTACGTGTCGAATGCAAAGTGGACAGTATAATTTTAACAGAGCTGGTATTCGAAACGACAATAGTTCGCGTTCTTGTATCATACAATTTTTTGCGCTTGGCATCATATTTACCAGTTTTGACATATTGTGTGAATTTCGTACGTACGCATAGCATACTGGATGCTTTTTGAAGCTATAATTCCCATTGTGGCTGTAGTTTCAGAATAATCAGGTGATCATAAGTGTGTTATGGGAATCTGGTATTCCATTCCGTCATATCTGAGCTGCAGAAAATTCCACATATCAGATTCAGTTCAAGCATAATTAAGCTGAAGAGACTTATAATACAGCCAACAGGTTACAACAAGGTCCCACTTGATTTGGTTTCGACATCGACTATGGGTACTTTCATCACACAACAAAAACAAAATCAATTATATTTTGTGACAGCTTGTAAGTAGGCTGTTTATGTGTTTGTATGTTGGCAGCGCTATGTAGGACTCTGCATTAATATCTCTGACAGCACTGTGTGCACTCTGTAAGAGACTCTCTGTGGCTAGTCGCACGCAGTTGGAGTTGAACAGCCAGCAGTGATGGACGTTAGATGTGCGTAGTCAGCAATGATGGAGGTTACAGGTCAATAATTGAGAGTGTTGGAGGTTTGCAGTATTAGCGCGGGCGGACGGTCTGAATGTGTATCCGCCATGGAGATTCATTACTGATTATTACGTAATTTTATGAGCTGGTTGTCTATGGATTAAGGTAAAATTTGCTAAACACATTGTTTGCTATGCAACAAAATCTTGCCTTTCCTAACAACATGCCTATTAGTAATCAGAGCCTACAGTAGTTAGAATATTTTATATAGCTGGCTGTATTAGTGCTTGCAGCATTGCTGTAGTTCGTGTAATGAAGATTTTCTGTGAGGTAAATGACTTATGAAATGTATAGGTTATTGTTAGGATTTCTTCTAAATCAAGGCCATTATTTTGTTTTAATTATTTGATCAGTCAGATTGCGTTTGAGTTGTATTTGTCAGGAATAATTCTGTAGGTCAGGTATGAAATGATAAGACAAGCAAAGTGACAGTACGTTCAGTTTCACTCAGCAGTTTAAGCAGGTTCACCTGCAGTCAATATCACTCAGCAGTTTCAAAAATAAATATAGAAGTTTCATCTTCTCAGTTATTTCAGTCCAAGTAAGTAAAAATTTAATTCAGAACTTTCAAGCTTAAAACAGATTTACGAGCAAAATGTTCTCGTCATATAAAATAATTTCTTAGAGTCATCTTTAAGACAATGTAATAACTATAGATATTGGAACTGATACAACAGTGATACTTGTCAGTAAAAATTGTAGTGACGTACCACACTGTACACCTGTAAGGCTCCTCCAGGACCTGTTCCCTGCACGCTGTATCGGTCGTGAGTGTTAATTACCTTTGAGAAGTGCCGTGGTGATGTTAGTCAAGAATCACTTTAATGCAACAAAGACGTCATTATAAACTCGAGAAGTTGGATGTTCCTTCTGCGATACCACAGAAATACTTGGCAGGAATGCGGAAACTGTACATGATTGCTGGCAGGGTGCTGACGAGAATGTACTGTCGCAAGAAGACCGGGCCCCGGACGGCCACGTGGCACTATCGAGAGTAAAGACCATCGTATTTGGTGTATGGCTCTGGCGCATCCTACAGCATCTGCAGCGTCTGTTTGACCAGCAGCTGGCACAACAGTGACACAACGAATTGTTAGAAATCAGTTACTGCAGGGACAACTCCGAGACAGACGCCCTGACCTCAAACCACCGCCGTTTGCGAGTTCAGTGGTGTCATGCGACACACCATTGGAGGGCAGGGTGGAGGTCTGTTGTGATTTCTGATGAAGAATGTTGGTTAGGAGGAGGCCAGTTGAGGGCTTACAACCAACCTATCTTCGTGATAGACGCATGGACCTACATCAGGAGTTGCAGGAGCGATTTCATATGACTGCAGGAGCGTTCTCGTGTTTATCCAGAGCACCTTGATGGAAAATTAGTACGTCAGTCTGGTGATTCGATCTGTTGTGCTGCCATTCCTGAACAGCATTCCAGTGGTTGTTTTCCAATAGGATAACACGCACATACCGGTGCTGTAAGCTCGTCCACTACGGAGTGTCGACATGTTGCCTTGGCCTGCTCGACATCATCGGAAGACAATTTCAGCGTCATCCACAACCAGCATTAAACGTCCCTGTATTGACGATCTAAGTGCAACAGACGTGGAACACCATCCCACAAACTGACGCCCGGTAACTGTGCACCTGTACTATACAATGAATGTAAGTTTGTATGCCTGTATCCAACATTCTGGCTGTTACTCCCTGTTATTAATGAACCAGCAGTTCACATTTCTATGACTTACGTCATGCCTTCATTAATCTGCAGTCTTGCAATGGTTCAAATGGCTCTGAGCACTATGGGACTCAACTGCTGAGGTCCTTAGTCCCCTAGAACTTAGAACTAGTTAAACCTAACTAACCTAAGGACATCACAAACATCCATGCCCGAGGCAGGATTCGAACCTGCGACCGTAGCGGTCTTGCGGTTCCAGACTGCAGCGCCTTTAACCGCACGGCCAGGTCTTGCAATGTTAAGCACTTAAATATGTTACCTAGATAAATTAAGTTCAGAAATTTCATTTCTCTACGTTAATTGTGTTAATTACTTTTTGGTGCTACGATTTCTCCCCGCTAGTATCTATGTATAGATCCCGCTTGTATATACGCACGAATGTCTCTCCTTAAAGTCATCAGGCTCTGGGGATTCGGCAGATATTTGCAATTTAATTTTTCCATTGCGTATCTGGAGTCAGCACATATAATTACTGTTCGTCATGTCTTTCACGAGAAGCAAGCGTTGACAGAAAGCCTCTGTTCGTTTCCCGTTACAAACTAAATGATTTTTAAAGCTAAATTTTTCGTTCCCATTTGATAGGGTGGTCCCAGATTAGTCTCGGCATTTTTTTATCAATATATATATATATATATATATATATATATATATATATATATATATATATATAGCCACGCGTGTTCGGATGCCGCTTCTGTGACTCGTAGAATGTGCGGCGGCCCTGGATCGAATCCACCTGTTCGATTAACGACGAGGGCCTTAATATGGGTTTTAGGCAGTTTCCTACATCAAGCTGAGTACATACCAGGCTGGTACACAAGCCCCGTCAATATTCCATGATTTGCATGTACTTGGAAAACGATCACACATTATCAAATGGATTTAGAGACGCAAACAGATGGAGTACACAAATTTCGTGCTGTGGGGGACGGGGTGACTACAGGAAGGGCATCACCCAACATTGACTATAGTAACGTTTGGCATGGAGCTGCTCGACAATTGTACATCGTTCTTTTTAACTCCGTACTCAGTCACTGTGCTTGTTGGACTGCTGAGAGCACTTTAGAACTCAAAAGCGATTCCTTGCGTGCTGATTTCATGCGAATTTTACAAGCACCCTCCGCAGACGGTCTTGATCCGTCATCACATTAGAACTTTCTGGTCATCACTTAGCGCGGTTTGTCATGCGCATTTCCATTTCACAATCACATCACCAGAAATCGATGTGGACAACCTTATATGGGTTGAAACGCCTCTTGCGGACTAGTCAGGTGACACCCAAATACCAGTCCTCATCCGTGACGTCACCCATTGACGTCGCCCACCCTACCAATTCTGGTGTTACTGGTTCTCTACCACAAACATAATACTCGACGCCTCCTTTTCACTGGCGGGTCCGCCTCTTGTGTATGGAGTGGTCTATTCGGCAGTACATAATATTATACATATACTTTTATCAGATTATATATACGAGAGCTATTTTTGTTTCGAGGTCTGATTGGTCGTGAAATGTTTTGATTTCAACATTTAGCTACGCCTTCCAGGTAATTCTCCACTTAGTTGCTGCTCCACCCTATGTCACAGCATTGTACCAATTTTGCAGTACCCCATGACAGCAGACACCCACCCAAGTTTTCTGCCAGTTCTCTATGCTGGTCTGCAGCTCGTCGTCCTATCCAAAACGCTGTCTTCGCAGCTAGCGGTTCACATGAGCCAAAAGATTAAAATCAGAGGCAGTGAAATCCGAGCTCTGTGGTGGTTGACCAAGCACTACCCATCGAAATAGCCGCAGGAGCGTATTTGTTGCAGCTGCCACGTACTGCCGATCATTTTCATGAAGAACGTCAATGCCTGATGACAACATGTCTCTACTCTTGTCCTGAATTGCCCGTCGTAGACGATTAATTAGAATCGCCCTGATCCACTTGTTGAACAAGATCATCCGTTCACAATAGTTTCTTCCCTGACCGCCTGCACCAGGAGCGTCTGTAAACCATGCTTCTAATTTCCTGCACTAATAGCACAATTGGCTGTCATGCATGTCAGGTACATTAACTGGGCTGCGTGAAATCTGGCTGAACCCCTAAGCAAGATGAAATCGAATGACAACATGCACTTCACACTTGGCAGGAGGCTCTATCGTTCTAGGCATTTTTACGAGCTCACTGCGCATTTAGAATTTAAGTGTTCCTTATACAGGCATAATAGAGACATGTGCAACACATCTGTGAAAAGATTTATTATATTTTCACTATTGTTATAATTTTGCGACTAATGAGACCTTGAGAAAACGTGCTTAAGGGTTGTGTAAACCTAAATTTTGTTGCAAAAAACGTGTTTACATCCTCCGAAACATTGGTGGATAAAACCACCTTTTGCTATAAACGCTTGGCTGTTCTGGATTCATTTATTGATTTTAGTTGTAATTTCTATTCAAAAGTTTTATTACTAATGACAAAGTAGAAATCACGTTCACATGCGATTGCTTGTACAGAAGAGATGAAAAAATTCAGTACCAGGTGTGAGATTGGCGCTAATAACAATAGACGCACTTATCCAATATTTCTTTTTTTTAACTCGCTATATGAAGTTAAATTAACCCCGTTGGAACACTTTAATTAAGCCAAGACTGACAGCCATGCAGAGGGTGACTACCTCTTTTACAGTGCGTAGATTTACACTTGAGCAATGGGCGTAGCAACATAAAATTGGGCCAAAGAAAAACAAGAAAAAGTCTGTGCACACCATAGAGTCTATGCGTACGAAGTGGCGAGCGCTAAGCTATTTAGATAATCATAAAACACATCTGCTCACTGGATCATCAGCTGAAGGCTCAAAAACGAATCGCATAACTCACGAAAAATAATCGTAATGCTGATGTCATCTGTCGTATGGGTTGTGGGAAACGCAGAAAGAAGTAATACAAAAACCCGCTTATCGTAGTTGTCCATTCTGTAAATTGTAGTAGAAAAGCAAAACCCTTGCTCACACTGTTTTCACCGCGCAAATTCGTTCAAAGGTTAGCGTCTTGTAATGTTACCTGCTCTCTTTAAGACCTCTGGCATAGAGAGATAGCGGAAGGCCGTAGGTGAGGATCAAAGCAACCACAGCGGGTGTCCCCTGATTACAGAAGAGCGCAGTGCCGGCCAAGCAAGCGCAGTCAGATTCCTCTGCACCTCACGTTTCCTTTCCGCAGAAAGGCCCCCTGCGGCTGCCTCGGGAGGTCGGGTTCTCCAGCCCTGCTTTGTTACCTACAACGTCCCTGATTAACCGGCATCCTGGCTCCAGCGCCCAAGCCCTCCCTGATTGGCTGTACCGCAGGAAGTCCACCGGACTCCAGGAGTTCGGCCGCCGACGCTAACAGCATTGCTCTGCTACGGACCGCTTCGGCAGGGCAACGTTAATAGCATTGCTTCGCTGCGAACCGCTTTGGAATTCACGTTTCTCGTAGAAGATGCGTATGTACCTAGTCACTTGTTTACCTTAGGTCTGGTATTATGATGGAACGTTGTTTCGAGGTCTGTATTTAAACCGGAGTCATGATAATGAACAAACGCTTTTCAACTTTTCATTCCGTTTAGTAATTTTTTCTGTATTATTGCTTAGGAACGTAGGTATTAAAGGAGAAAAAGTCTGACACTTTGTTGACATTATCAATACATTTACTGCCCAAGCACCGAGGCCAAAATATGTTTACACCGAACAGTTACTTACCAGAAATCTATGGCAATTATTTTGCGCAATTGTAATATCTAACGTGTTCTAAAAACACAAAACGATTGGAAGTACTTACATACCAGCAAAATCCACAGGTAAGGAAACGTTTATAGGCACCAACTCTTAAATAGAGTAGATACAGATAATGTACCTAGATTCTAATGCCTCCATTCCCTCCTCTTTATCAGTTGCGCTGATCATGCTTTTGCTTATTGGAGTGCATACAAAACCTGTTACATGTTAGCGTGAACTACAGTATTTGAATAATCTGTTAGATGTGCAGCTGGAAACATCTTTGTCTTTTGCTTGCAGGGCGAACTTTATTAAAACTGACAAACTACAGGGATGGATTCCTGACTGGAAAAAGATGAAAATATGTCTTATGAACATGTGACTAGAAATGCAATGTTGCCACGGTAGATGGCATTAACGAATGACAGTTCCCCTGATCACGTGACGTATGTTCCTTGTGTATTGCATGTTGTGAGGTTGATGCAGCATTCTGTAAGCAGCAGAATGGCTTGGTATTCATGTTGGGAACAAGCCGAGGTGGTGTATAGTGTACGACCAGTGTGACGGAACGTCACATAAATTGACATTTAGAGAAAAGCTAAAAGGGTTTTTGGTGTGTTGAAAAATAGTGACGTGTGAACCATAAATTATTGAAAGACTACGTCCGCGTGGCGATGAATATCAAATTTTAAAAAGTGTACTTTATTATCAGTAAAGCTCGCAAACAGCGATGCGTTAAACAAATAGCCCTTTGTTTATAGTATCTGTGTAATGTAGATGAAGAAGACCAGAGATAATGTTTTTTGGGTTAGATTATTTCTTCCGCCCTTGTTTCGTCTAGCGGAAGGCCGCCATTGTATCACAATCTGATATTTAACGCAAGTCTGTAAGTTATCAGAATATATGTCCAATTGTTTTTAGATATTATTAGTTATTGAAGTAGTGAGCACCTCCCATAATAACCACCATTAATTGTAATTAATAACTCTATTTCAGAACTTCGAGTTGCGGGGAGCTCTCATTCCCTAGCAGCATTTGGTCGGCCATTACGATGACGATACTTTTAGTTCGAAATTCAGTTTGTGATATTTAATGTAAATGTGGGCGACTTCTCTGTTTTGATCTTTTAATAGTTTCAAAGCTAGTAAAGTAAAGACAAATTCCATTCATTAATGTTTTCGTACTGAATGAGTTCAGGATGTTTAAGACGGCCGCTTAATGGCAGATGAGATTTTCCTCAGTTTTTTGCCTTGCAGATAACGAATAGTAAATACAGAAGAATATTCCGTTAAATAAGCATAAAGAATATATCAGTTCCTTTGTGAAAGTTGGTACATAAATGACCAGTAGCCCCTAAGTACCTAATTAATCATTACAGTTTGCATAAAAGCACGCATATTATCTCTCCATAATATCAGCGCTCACGCGAACTATCTGTTAGAAGGTGGTGAGTCGTGCGCTGTGTATAAAATATCATTTCGTGAGTACTTCGGAATACCCGATGTCCGTACGTATGTTATCGTGGTATTGGGTTATTTCAGAGTCTCATGCTAGCCCACAATATTTAAGAGTAAATAATTTTGCAGTATTCAGTATTTATTTATTTATTTTTTTGGTTAATGGCAGTATATTTAGAATTTAACAAAACTCCCAATCCCGAGTACCGCGAAACCAGGCAGATCGTGAAAAGCGTCAAAGCTTTTCGTGTTTATAATTAAAGGAAATAATTGCTTTAAAATCAGTCATTAGTTTATTGCAATATATGAAGTGACATGGGGGTGAATTATTGTGCCATTAAGCATCGGTAAATGGCTATGTTTCTTCTCTTTGCAAACTTGGCACACTTTGTGCATGAAAGGAATTCTTCTCATGCGTTCCTAGCTTGGAAGCCCGGCGACCAGGTGGACACAGGTAAGTGCTCACGGGCGAGCGACGGTCGCGCGCCTATGTCAGCACGCTTCACAAAGGGCAGGCCTCCAGAGGATTAACGACAGGCGGAGACGCTGCATACATCAACACGCTGCCAAGGGAAGCCGTGGACATTCGCACGTGTGCACGAGGCAGCGGAAGCTACAAACTTCGAGCGAATAACAGTTTTGTCACGCGGACAGAGCGGCGAGTTGAATAGCAACAGCACGACTTCGGTCTCCAAGAATCTCAAGTGGCCCAGGGAATTTTGGCCGTTTCCAGCGAGCAGAACACCTGGGAACGTAACGGCAATACTCAAAGGGAGAAGTCTTGATCTATTTGTATACTCTGTCTCACACACAATATCGTGGCAAGAATCTAATGTTCGCCTTGAAAAATAGTACCAGCTACGTAATTTGCGGAAGTGCGGAGACAAGACGATGGAGGGGAGCCGCTCTCTCTCTCCAGGCGCGAGGAGCGCACTAGTATTGGGCATTCCGAATATTGCTTCTGAGGAGGCAGGAGTTCATTCTTGACTGCTTCCGATAAGTCGCAACGGTTCTCCTACCGCTTGTCATGAGACAATGCACTTTGCATTCGCCGCAAACAGCGTAGAGAGCAAAGTTTGTTAGATCCAATTTGGCGAGCTTCACTCACTGTGCGCTTTATCAAGGTCTTAACTCAGGATCATTTTGATTTACTACACGTCCGATGACGGTAATACTGTTAGAACAGTTTTGAGGCTTCTTTAATGCAGTTTCACGTAGGTTTGCACTTGCAGATGGACGCATACCGTCGTCCAGTATCGATAACTTCCAGTAGCAAGTTTTGGTCACTATTTTCAGCGTATGGCATGTTAGAGGCTATCAACTACGACGCCAGCAGAGTTTTGATGCAGCCGCACGCAATCAGCCGACTCCACCGCCACGCCGACCACGCTATGAACATGGTAATACAGAAAACGCCCGCTTTCCTAGCTGCGATTTCTTATTTCCCTTTCTTCAATTTATTTGCAATGTGTTAGATGCTCATAAAGACGCAAGGCATAGTATTCACCGTTTGCCCATTAAGAGAGTCATCTGTTCAGCTGTTTTTTCTTTTTTATTCCTTCTCATTTATTACACCAGGTCAACCCGTGTCGTATAATTTATTTATATATTAAATTAGAATGAAGTCATACAATGCTGATGTTAAAAGGCAAATACCAGGGCAAGCACCTTATATAACTCACTGGATGTGAGCTGCTGGTGCCAATACAATTATATTTGTTGTTTCTTTATGATACTTTCTACAGTATCTGGCGCCCCAAATTTTTTACTTTTGTTTATCATTATTTGAATAATTTGTCTGAGATTGTTAAATGAGGAATAAAAATTCAATAATTATTGCATATGCAGTTTTATGCAGTCTCACTGAATAAACCACTTATATGTTGAACAGCTCTCCTTGCATTTCATTTATAGAGTTTAAATAAATATTCACACCTCTTTCTCCCTCCCACACGAGGTATTTTGCATACAAAACGGTCAAGAGGCAGCCTGACTAGGTCAAAACAAGTACCCTCACAGACGCCAACCGCATCATACACCATTTCAAGCCCTTTTAGGACGTTAGCAAAATCATGGGTCCTTTCAGACAGCCGAACGTGCAGACAGGCGGCAGACTAGTGGTACACCAGATTTCGAGGGCAGGGTTCTACTCGACATTGAGGCGAACCCTAGTACAAGCTGGAGGCAAGTGTTCCGTCGACATGGTGTACGATTATGTGTATCCCGCTACTAATCCTATCACCTGCAATCCCATGAAGGGCACTTCGAAGACATGATGTGACGTGGATGCTATGCAAATCTGTAATGTATTCCAGGACGATTTTTTGTCGCACACACACTGTCCATTTCCGGACACGTGTTCATAGGACCTTCTTCTTCCATTTCAAGTCGGAAATCCGTTTCTGCAGTTTGTGGGTTCTATTAAAGATCACCCTGTATATCGTATTGTGGCCCGGTGACAAAATGAGTGCATACTCAACTTCCAATGTATAGTTCAGTGCTGAATAAATAGTTGGGTCCAGTGTTTTGCCATAAAGCGCTTCATTCGCCTTTGTTAATGATTTACTTCCATGAAAGAGTATATGTTGCACCGTGGCTCGAAGTACATCTTAAACAGTCCCTCTATACATTGCTGAGTCAGTAAACAACTAACGAGAGATTAACGCATGTCTCTCATTACAATTATTTCTCTCTTTTGATATGACGAACCCATTTCCAAAAGTTTGTAAAATATTATAATCGCACTCCTTCTGCCAAAATGAATGCATTACACAATTACCATATCTTCCGCTTTTAATGATGTAATTACGTAACTGAAGGTCAACAAATCTAGCTGTACGGCTGCATGCAATGGGCAATGTAAAGCAGCCTCTAGATTCCCCTAGATGCATATGGTAAACATCCTACAGCCGCACGAAAACCGTTCGGTAAAAGTGACTTAAGGTCGTCTAGGATCAAACCAAAACTGTGATATAGTCACCAGTTTGACTTTGCTGAGCAGGCCTGTTAGTGTGTCGCTGAACTTTGTAATTCTAACTCTCCATGTTCAGCGATGTTCCATCCTGTCGAGTACGAGAAGGTGTCACCCTCTGCAAACTCTCTCATCAGTCTGGCACAGAAAATGGCAGGTTTGACTTCGGACTGGTGCCTGTTAAGCACAGATGTGTGCGGATTCCGCATGGTATCTGTTCTTTCGGACATTTCTGAACAGACACGCATTCATGTAATTGATTCAGCTCGATGAGCAATTAATCCGCCACCTTCAGTGCGAATCCACAATTACGTTACACCTCTTACGGGAATCTCACAGTAGCGCGCATGGAGGCCATGGACAGGTGGCTTTATGTGCGAATGTGGGTTGGCCGAGAGGCAGAGACAGTTAGCGCAACTGCTATGAACACACTGACCGTGTGGCGCAGATGTTAAAGCAATGGCCGCATAAGCTGACCACCCTGGGTTCGAATCCCTCTTCGGCACTCCTTTTTACTAGTGGCTGCTTATTCCGTATAAAGTCCAGGTGCAGCTGATATTACTAGTTCCTTCCTTTCTCCTCCTCCACCTTCAATTAACGTAAAAGTATAAAATAAGAAAACTAATTTTGTTTTTAAGCTTTTGCTTCAGACGCTCTGACCGAGTGCCGTAATGCTGTGTTTGACACATTAGACTCGCTTTCGGGAGGACGACGGTTCAAATTGCCAACCGGCTATCCTGGTTTAGGTTAATCGTGATTTCCCTAAATTGCTCCTGGGCGGTTCGTTTGAAAGAGCAAGCTCGATTTCCTTCTCCATCGTTGAATAACGACCCGAGCTTGTGCTCCATCTTTAATGACCACGCAATCGACGGAACGTTAAACCATAACTTCTTTACCTTTTAATCGTTCTGTCCTATAACATTCATTGTAGTCCCAAAGTCGCTATAGGTGCTAGCCGTTAGCGGACAAAAATATACCATTCTGCTAATTAATTTTTCACGGCAGACTGCACATTCATACAGGATCTCTGTCGGCCATACACCTGATATGATTACATAAAACTAAATACGGAGAAGGGAAGTGTCCATTACTGAAGATCAATAAGGGCCTTTACAAAAGCCCGATGGAGAGAAGTTTAAAGACGGTATATTAGCACTGCGCGACAAAAATACGCATTAATATGCATCACAGGATAGCGTCGATAACACTTTCAAATGGCTCTGAGCACTATGGGACTTAACATCTGAGGTCATCAGTCGCCTAGAACTTAGAACTACTTAAACTAACTAACCTAAGGACATCACACACAACCATGCCCAAGGCAGGATTTGAACCTGCGATCGTAGCGGTAACACGGTTCCAGACTGAAGCGCCTAGAATCGCACGGCCACACCGGCCGGCCGCTAACACTAGCGAACGAAAGGAATGAAGGTGATTCACCGTGAATAGCACGTTACTCATTTCTCATGTTCATATCTATTCAAGGGTGGATTCGGCTTTGTCTTCATTTTTACGGTTCCGTACCTAAATTGGCAGAAACGGAACTCTTACAAGATGATTTTGTTGTCCATCTGTGTGTCTGTCCGACCGTCAACGAGCCTTATTCTCAGTGGCAGAAACACGTACCAAGTTTAAATTTATGTCACATATTGAATTATATTGTCCCTTTGTTTCCACGTCAGTGCAATCAATTGATACCGCTGTTTATGTCAGATATTATGATACTCACTCACACATTCATCAGAACCTGTAGGAAATTTGGTAGTGAGTGGAACTTGTTATTTTGTAACTATATCACACGAAATTTTTTTTCATTTGTTACTCGACTGTCGGTCTGTCCGACACTTTGCGAACTAACCGTAGAAATCAACGTGGGACGTACGACGAACGTATCCGTTAGGACAGTGTGGCGTAATGTGGCTTCAATGGAACATGGCAACAGGCGACCAGCGCCAGTGCCTTTGCTAATAGCCTGTAGCGCCCCTCCTGCCTTCATGACCATATCAATTGGACCCTAAACGTCTGGAAAACAAGACCTGGGCAGATGACTTCCGATTTAAGTTGGTAAGAGTGGATGCTAGTGCTGAAGTGTGAAGCAGACCCAACGAAGCTATGAGGACAAGTAGTGAATAAGGCACTGTGTCGGCTCGTGGGGGCTGCAAAATGACGTTCGCTATGTACATTATGAATGGACAAGGTCCTCTGTTCCCACTGAACCGATCATTGACTAAAAATTAGAGCGGTCCTAGGCGATTCAGTCCGGAACTGCGCTGCTGCTACGGTGGCAGGTTCGAATCCTGCCTCGGGCATGTGTGTGTGTGATGTCCTCAGGTGAGTTAGGTTAAAGTAGTTCTAAGTCTATGGGACTGATAACCTCAGATGTTAAGTTCCTTAGTGCTTGGAGCCATTATTTTCAATAAAATTTGTTATTTTCGGCTTCTTGGAGACCGTGTGGAGTCATTGATGGACTTCATTTTTCCACACAAGAATGTTGTATGTCACCGGGCCGGAATTGTTCATCATTGGATTGCAATACTTTCTGGAGAAATCGAGCAAGTATTTGGACCGCCCAGATCTCCTATCATGAGTCCCGTCGAACATGCATGGGACATTATCGAGAGAACAGTGTACCGGCAACATTTTCCCTATTATGGACAGCTATAGAGGCTGACTGGCTCTGTATTTCTGCAGGGGGCTTCCATCGACTTGTTGTGTCCACGCCACGCCGATATCTGCACTACACCCGTCTCGGCGTAACGTCAAGCGGCGGCACGTCAGCCAGGAACTTTATTGCAGTGAAGGCTTTGAACGCGACGCGAGCAATACTACGCTGACCGACCCATCTCTACGACGACTCCGAGACAACAGCGGCCTCCATACGAAGAGAATTTAAGCGCCGCGCTGCCTGGCTGCGACCCAGTTGAGTTCTAAGCAATCTACGAGTTCGGCAGAAGCGACTGAAGACCACTATAATTTCACTTGTGTTAGCAGTTGTATACACTGAATCGATTGCTTATGTTTCGTGTGGCTCTTTGCCTGAGACATCTCATTGTACATTTCTCAAAGTTAAGTACTGTTATTTATCTTATTTTAAAAAAAATTCATTAATACGATTTGCTTGAATTGTTGTCTAGTGATACGGGACCTAGGCATCCTGTATTAGAAGAGTGGGCAGAATACAACACCGGGCAAAATGTGGCCCGACATGATATTAGGAGGTATTCCATGTCTTCTGTCACCTCATTGTAAAGTGCAATGCAATATGTGTCACATATGTTGATATATGGCCAGTATCAATGTCAATAACAACCAAATTTTGTCGAAATTCTCGGTTCCCGGGGTAGATGTAGTACCTAAACACACAATTAAGTTTGTAAGATATCCTCAATGCGCGAGCCCTACTCGCACGTATCCGGGTATGGATGACAATACACGGCCGCACCGAACAGCGAAGTTGGAGAAGTCCTAGGGACGACAGCACATTCGGTGAATGGATTGGCCCATTCATTAGCGTGGCTGAAATTTCACCGAGCATAAATCTGAATTATGCAGCGATTGCCAAAACCTCAGTATCTCCTACGACGCTCGGAAACAGAAACAGGCCAAACAATCACTTCTTGAAATACATCATAATTCTCTAAAAATAAAGGGTATACGTCCTGAACCGAACAGTGGACGAGGCTGTAGTGTGTGCCCCTACCGGTCCTGCAGACCCTTAGGAATATTGTGTAGCTTTCAGCTACTGTAAACATACTTTCATGCAAAATAGTGTGGCCTCATTGTAAGAGGTTTGTCCAGAAAAGTTCCGGTCGGTCGCGTAATGGAAACCACAGTGAAAACCAGAAACGTTTTATTTGCAACAGTTAGGCACACCTTCCAATTACTTCTCTACATAGTCGCCGCTCTAACTTCGAGTTTTGTCGTAGTGTTGTATCAACTTTCCAATATCCTCGTCATAGAAAGCAGCCACCTGTGCTTTTGGGCAGTTATCTGCACTGGTCTGCAGCGCGTTGTCTCTGGAAAAGTTTTGTCTTCATAGCCGGCGATTCTCGTGAGCAGAGATGATACTCATGGGGAGCCAATTACGCACTGTATCGTGTATGATCAAACACTTCTCATCGGAAACGCTGCAGGAGCGTCTTCATTGCCCCTGCAGTGTGCGGCCGAGAATTGGCATGAAGAAGGAACTGCTCGACAGTTGTGTTATGTGGGCTGCATGACACAGGCGAAATCTCTAACCAGGCCCTCATACTTAGCGGGAGACGCTATTCCCTACGCATCTTTACATGTTCACTGATCACTCAAAACTGAAAAGAGCGTTGCGACCCGATCGACGGGCATACTAGAGACACTGCGCAACACATCTTTGGAAGGCTTTACCGGATATTCCCAGTGGTTTCCATTTCACGACCGATCGGAACTTACTTTCTGGACAACCCTCGTAAATACATTTTTCAAAACTGAAACAAACACTCACACCCTTACACTGGCTTTTTGCATAGACCCCAATAAAACGCCCTGAAGCAGCAACTGACACCTCGTATTATGACAGCATGCCATTTCCCGCTCAGAGGAAACGAAGGGGAGTGGTGCAACCCATAACACAAGTATATAAACACTCAACCGGCATCAGTCGGAATACATAATAACGTGATAGGAATCATTTCTGAGGTGGAAAACCTTGCCCCAGTTATGCAGGAAGACACGTACACTATCAAGAATGGAACAGCAATTGCAAGGTTACGCAAAACACGAATAATGGGACCAACACTGAGTATACAAACTTCTTACTCAGTTGATATTAAAGTAAATTTATTACAAAATTCGGTAGGGCATTTAAGACAGAAATATGTTACAAACACAAAATGAAACTGTTCGTACGTTTTTCTGAGAGATAACTTAATGGCAGATCAAAATTTCTATATTCACTGAGGTGTGAACATTAAATGATCTGTTGTTGCACTGTGTGGCTAGATTGAGGCAGCAGTGTAGTATGATCATAAATGTTAAAATAAAACCATGAAATTCCTCGTGATGCATGTAATCTGTTTCGTGCCTTGTGATGTATTTGTAATCGGTTTCGTGCCTTCACTGCTTATACACTGCTGGAAATTGAAATAAGAACACCGTGAATTCATTGTCCCAGGAAGGGGAAACTTTATTGACACATTCCTGGGCTCAGATACATCACATGATCACACTGACAGAACCACAGGCACATAGACACAGGCAACAGAGTATGCACAATGTCGGCACTAGTACAGTGTATATCCACCTTTCGCAGCAATGCAGGCTGCTATTCTCCCATGGAGACGATCGTAGAGATGCTGGATGTAGTCCTGTGGAACGGCTTGCCATGCCAACCACCTGGCGCCTCAGTTGGACCAGCGTTCGTGCTAGACGTGCAGACCGCGTGAGACGACGCTTCATCCAGTCCCAAACATGCTCAATGGGGGAGAGATCCGGAGATCTTGCTGGCCAGGGTAGTTGACTTACACCTTCTGGAGCACGTTGGGTGGCACGGGATACATGCGGACGTGCATTGTCCTGTTGGAACAGCAAGTTCCCTTGCCGGTCTAGGAATGGTAGAACGATGGGTTCGATGACGGTTTGGATGTACCGTGCACTATTCAGTGTCCCCTCGACGATTACCAGTGGTATACGGCCAGTGTAGGAGATCGCTCCCCACACCATGATGCCGGGTGTTGGCCCTGTGTGCCTCGGTCGTATGCAGTCCTGATTGTGGCGCTCACCTGCACGGCGCCAAACACGCATACGACCATCATTGGCACCAAGGCAGAAGCGACTCTCATCGCTGAAGACGACACGTCTCCATTCGTCCCCCCATTCACGCCTGTCGCGACACCACTGGAGGCGGGCTGCACGATGTTGGGGCGTGAGCGGAAGACGGCCTAACGGTGTGCGGGACCGTAGCCCAGCTTCATGGAGACGGTTGCGAATGGTCCTCGCCGATACCCCAGGAGCAACAGTGTCCCTAATTTGCTGGGAAGTGGCGGTGCGGTCCCCTACGGCACTGCGTAGGATCCTACGGTCTTGGCGTGCATCCGTGCGTCGCTGCGGTCCGGTCCCAGGTCGACGGGCACGTGCACCTTCCGCCGACCACTGGCGACAACATCGATGTACTGTGGAGACCTCACGCCCCACGTGTTGAGCAATTCGGCGGTACGTCCACCCGGCCTCCCGCATGCCCACTATACGCCCTCGCTCAAAGTCCGTCAACTGCACATACGGTTCACGTCCACGCTGTCGCGACATGCTACCAGTGTTAAAGACTGCGATGGAGCTCCGTATGCCACGGCAAACTGGCTGACACTGACGGCGGCGGTGCACAAATGCTGCGCAGCTAGCGCCATTCGACGGCCAACACCGCGGTTCCAGGTGTGTCCGCTGTGCCGTGCGTGTGATCATTGCTTGTACAGCCCTCTCGCAGTGTCCGGAGCAAGTATGGTGGGTCTGACACACCGATGTCAATGTGTTCTTTTTTCCATTTCCAGGAGTGTATGTTTGCTTTCACGGGATACATGCTGTCCCGATTCTCGTCGTCTGTATACTCCTGCACTTGCAAAATACAACACTTTGATTACGTGAAACTGTTATTTTGGCCACTCTCACTTGTCTGTGCACACAGAGTCACATAACCTCGCAAGGATATTGTATGGAATCCAGCAGTTTATTTCATCATGTGTGTCACATCAGTGGGTTATGTCGTGCAAGAACGATCATATTCATCACCCTCTCGCACTCTTGTCAGGCCGGCCGAAGTGGCCGTGCGGTTAAAGGCGCTGCAGTCTGGAACCGCAAGACCGCTACGGTCGCAGGTTCGAATCCTGCCTCGGGCATGGATGTTTGTGATGTCCTTAGGTTAGTTAGGTTTAACTAGTTCTAAGTTCTAGGGGACTAATGACCTCAGCAGTTGAGTCCCATAGTGTTCAGAGCCATTTGAACCATTTGAACTCTTGTCTGGGTGCCACCATGGACTGCCCAGTAATAGCTGTTATCACCGGATGACTGCTCCTGAGAGGCTAGGACTGGCTCTTGAAGAAGGGGTGAATGTTACGACGAAAGACAGGAGAACTAAGATGGCATTTCGTCCGCTTCTAGTGAGGGTATCACTTTGACTTCTGCTCGCAGAATTCGGTGTGAGAAGTAGTTTCTTCACTTTTCAGCTCGAACTGGAGCATGATATAAAGTTTGCCTTAGGCAGGAACTACAGCTATCGTCCGACATAATGGCCGCCGACAGTAGACACAACGACGCAGTAAAAAAGAAAAAAAAAAGTGAGATCGGCACTTGGCTTCGGAGTGTGTAGGTCGCATTGTACTCGGGAAACGTTAGACTGTTAATGAGTAGGAGGAAGACGCCTCCCTGCCATGTGTAGATTACGAACTCAAATTTTGGCAGTCACTGTCGTCACATTGGGGAAACTGATGCTAATATTGTAGTAATCTACCAAATGGTTCCTTGTCAAGAATGTCTCCCAACGTTAGTTACTTGTTACTGTTTCATGTGCTTCTGATAATCTGTCAATGAATAGGGTGTTATAAAACATGTTCGTCTAATATTTCTTTGTTTTTTGTCAGGATTTATAACAAACAATTGGACTTATGGTATCTCTGACTTTATTTACATACGTATCTTACCTGCTCACAAAACTACGTAAATTACAGTGTCACTATTCCACCACTCTTTTCAGGTCTATAGGGCCATAATATAGCGTAAATAAAAAAATCCTGGCGTTACAAAATGATGGTTTGCTATCTTCATTGGGCATTTACGTGCTGGTACAGGTTAATTACCTAAACGTGTAGGTGGTGAGGAAATACGAAATGCCACAGCACAACATCCAATGAAATATCCTGCTGTTCCAGGTACTTTCGAGAAGCACCGAACAAAGCCGAGAGAGAGGCCAATACTTCGTCCACCTGCGGCACGCGAGAAGTTGGGCACGCTGTGGCCGGCCTTGATTTAGATCGTCGAATGAAACTTAGCAATTGATGTCACACTTACGGCTGATATGTGTCATAACTAGTGAAGCTCACGTTCTGGTTCCAAACCAGGCAAAGAGATGGCATGTTTAAGTTTAGATTTGATGTATTAGTCTTTGAATTCTCATTGAGTCCACTAGCCGTATAAATGTCTCCAAGACATTTGGCCTTGCAGACGTTGGTCAGGTTTCGTTGTGTGTGTGTTCTTTCTGTATCATCTCGTTTTGTCCTAGCTGTATAACCGAGCGACGTGACGCAGTGGTTATCACACTGGACTCACATTCGGGAGGACGACGGTTCAATCCCGCGTCTGACCATCATGATTTAGGCTTTCCGTGATTTCCCCAAATCGCTCCAGGCCAATGACGGGGTGGTTCCTTTGAAAGGGCACTGCGGACTTCCTTCCCCGTCCTTCCCTAATCCGATGAGACCGATGACTTCTTGGTCTCTTTTCAGAAACAACCCCCCCTCCCCCCCGTAGATGTAGTCTTAGCTTTATTTAATCATATCTAGGAAGACTTACTCGCCTCCGTAAGCGAGGTCGCTTACGCACACTAGTGCGGTGGCGCACGATTCCGAGGTAAGCTGGTTCGACTCGTAGAGGTTCATAAACTTTCCACTGCAACTATTTGACCGGCTGCAGGAGAAAAGATGGTGCTGTAAGGTTCCTTATCACCAGTATTTACGGCAACGTCCTGGATTCAATTCTAAACCTCTCCACATTGTCCCACAAAGTGAGGGCATGTGACGCTCTTCATGTTGATCCGTCCGTCGGATGGGGATGTTATGCTCCGCGGTCCCCTTGGTGATATTCGCGACTACCTACGGGCATCGGATTTCACCCTTTCCCTTCCTTTCATCCATAACAACACAAAGCCAATATTACCCGGTTCAAACCACTCATCACAGCCATGTACACGATACAGGGACCACTTAGCACTTCATATCAGGTGGGAGGAAGGTAACGGCAAACCACCTCCACTGTAACCTTACCATGAGCTGCCGTGCAGGTTTCCTGCATATGATTTCCCAACGCTCGTATTGTGGGTGTAGGACTTTGCATTGAAGGGTGATTTCTGTTGCTGTCTGACTTTATATCAATCAACGAGCTCCACCGTAAAATAATTTGCTTTTACCTTGGTAATTATTAAGTGGCATATTCATATATACTCCAATCAAAACAAGACACAATTCCTCTCTCCGCTGGTTAAGTACTGTTCTCGTGTTTTTTTAATGTATATAGCGATACCTTGTTTTTAGATTCAGGGATCACTGCATTACTTTAAAATGTTGTAATTATTTTAACGGTATTTGGAAATGCATTTCATTTCCCTTTGTTTATGTAATCTGGAACAGACTGTCTCTCATTAGGTCCGTTAAATATTATAACTGTCCTTCAGTGATTCTTTGCTTTTGAAAACTTTTAAGGTAATATTTTATAATAAACTTTACAAATTCTTAAGATAGTTTAGTGTACTTTGACTCTATTTACTACAGTAGCATTATAAGCCAATAAAGATATCTCTCCCAATTTCCCTAGGCCTCTCTTCTCCTCCCCCCCCCCCCCCCCCCCACTCCCATTTCTGGTGTATGTTCGCCCATCCCCATATCCACCCAGTTACTGAAGAAATTTCACTTCGCTCTGCGATTCGGGTCCTGCTTTGTCTAATGGACTCACAGAGTGTCTTTCCTATACTTTTATGTTTTCCAGTGCTCAATACTGCTGATTCCTATTTGTCACTTCATGTGATTCCGAAATGTCATCTCTGTCCTACTTCCCTCCCGTGCCCATCTTTCCTTGATATTGCATCCCCTAACGGTGTATGTTTGTTTGCAAACTTTTAATTGAGATTCTCAATTTTCCGCAAAAAAGTTGATGGTTTTTTATCCTTTTGCACTAGTTTCTCATGTTGATTTTGTTAATAATTGCTCTTTGACTTTTAATGCAAGGTTCTAACAATACTACAACCATGTCAGGTCCTGGAATGTGATTGTAGTTTGTTTTGTAAGGGCAGTACGCCGTCAATTGAGCTTCAGCGTTACTGCTTATGTCATTTTCCGTCAGATTTGGTATCAAGTTCTTGCATCTGGTATGTAAATTTGATTGACAATGAATTTAAATATGTTTGCTTCCTGATTAATCTATAAGCTGTGCTCTAAACACACTTCTGACGGTTTTATCAGATATTCTGAAGATGAACTATGCTTGAAAATCTTAAATAAAAAGAATCAAAACAAGCCGACTCTTGTGATAACCGCCAAAATGCGGTGTTAAGGACATACTCAGTATTCGGGCACTATCTGATGAAAAGAAATCCGACACCTGTATGCAGGGCGGAATTGAGCACTAGATGTCATGAGAGGAGGACCAGCAGGTATTAAAGGAGGAGGAGAGTACTGTGTTATCATTTTGGAAGCAGCAACAGCAGAGCGGCTCTGTCAGAAGAGCTCATTGACTGTGAAGGTGAGCTAGCCATCGGATCGGTTGTTACTGGAGGAACTAATCCATCTGGGACATTTCAATCCTTCTATAGCTGCTGGAGCCTACTGTTGGTGGTGTGCTTGTGGAGAGGTATAGGCATTTTCGTATGGTCACTAACTGCACCTAGTGGCAAAGATTTTTTATCTAGTAATATACTGTACAGCCTAAGCCAGTGTGGGCGTGATATTGTAATGGAATGATTATAAGTGACCTATGTTGAAAGTACGTCATCCGGCTTCACTGATTCATTGTAAGGTATACTTCTCTTTCGATTTACAGTGTATCCTTAAGAAACAAATCTGAAGGTGGGGTAACACGAAACTCGCCATGAAAAGGTACAAGTAAAGAAAAAAACTTCTAGCAACGAAGAAAAATGTATAATCTGTAGCTGAGCAGAAACGCGAAGGAACAACCACAACTGAACCAAAACCACATAGACAGCATGTACTGACGGACGTGGATCGTCGGGAATTGCGGAGAATGCTTGCAAAAACTCGTATTAAACCCATGAAAGTAATCATACGTAAATTACAAAATCCTACCATCAGTCCAGCTAGCAAAATGACTGTCCTACTGAGTTAAGAAGAATGGAATATAATGATCGAGCACTTCCTCATAAGCGATACATGTCCGTAAGCAGTGCTAAGAGGTGCTTCAGGATGTTTAGAGACGGACAGTACTGGACTTTGAAAGACTGGAAACGAGTGATTTAGTGTAACAAGTGACGCTATAACTTGTAGCAAATCAACTGGCAGGATTTGGGTTTGACGAATCCCTGGAAAACATTAGCTGCTGTCAAGTGCAGTGCGACCAATAAAGTTTGGGGAAGGGGATGCTGCAGTAGCGCTTTTCGTAATTGGATTGTGGTCCCCTTATTGGGCTTAAGAATGCAATCACTGCAATAGGATAAGATGTGATAGCATTCCGTATTGCTTACAGGTAGGAATACTTTGGAGACGACGATTGTATCAGATTGTCAATATACGAGTTTCTGTATGGAATCTAGTTGAGCTAGATTCCACTCGATAAAAATCTATGTATTACTAAAACTATACCCACAAACTGTTATCCAACTTAACATCGTGTGATAACGCTAGGTTAAACTGAACATAATTGGAATTGAATTGTAACTGGTCTCTACACAGCTTCTCTTTATGTTAAATGCGCAACTGAAGTAAGACTGTTATCTGGCCCTAATCAAAATTTCCACTTGCTTCGCGTCTTGACAACACTGTTGCAGATTTTTCGAAAGCACAACAGCAGACAGCAAGCAGGCAGCGCCTAAGCTAGATTTCTATTTTTAAAAAAATACTCAAACGGTTGAATATCACAAGGTGCAATGTTGTAATGCATAATGACAAAACTTCTTGAAACAGAGGAATGGGGAAAGTAACTATTACTACGACATGATATTCCTGGACAATCGCTTTAGAATGAAGTACATATTCCGAAAGACAGATTAAAGCTTCGCGATTTTCACACATAACATTAGTCGTGACAATATCATGCTTGCCAAAGTGAGCAATGATTAGAAAAAAGGTACAATGTTAACAGAGACTTTCAATAAATACCAAGCAGCTTAATCTCTTGATATCTTAATCCATGACTCAGTAAGTTAAATGGTCTTTCTTTCAGCTCGAAGCACGTTAAATAGCTGACAATAATTAATCTAACCCATTAGCTGCACATTGCTAAAGTCTTATCTCAAACTTCTTGTCTTCAAAAATTAATAACATTTTTCTAAATTTAAATTCTTTTCGCCTTCCAATATATACTTCATAGTCATCCTCGCTATCCTTTGCAATAAATCTTTCTTCCTCTAACACATACAATCACAAGTCGACACTGCGTACTGAATACGTCCATCATCTCCCACACTTCAACTAAGAAAGTATCACACAGTGCAGAAGCAAAGACTGTACCACTGGAAGACAAAAAAATGTTTAATATATAACTTCCTCTCTCTCTCTCTCTCTCTCTCTCTCTCTCTCTCCCTCTGACGTGCACATCGATAACTTACAAAAATCAAAATGACATGCCTACCTCACAAAGTTTCCGACGTGATTATGGCCACAGGAAGGGAATTAACAGACTTTGAAAGCGGAATGATAATTGGACCCAGACTCACAGGTCATTCTATCTCGAAAATCTATCGTTTGCGTAGAGTTGTGAGTACTAACAGACAACCAACACCGCGTGAAATAATCGCCGAAATCAATGTGAGACGTATGAGGAACATATCCGTTCGGACAGTGTGACCGAATTTGGCGTTAATAAGCTATGGCAGCTTTTGCTAACAGCAACATCGCCAACAGCGCCTCTCCTGGGCTCGTGTCCATATCAGTTGCCCCCTTAACGACTGCAAAATCCTGGCCTGGTTAGAATGAGTCCCGATTTCAGTTTGTAATAGAGATGGGTGGTTCGAGAACTAACGGATCCAAAGGAGCGGTTCATCAAGATGAACGGTAGGAGCGATGAACGAATTCCAAGCAACGGTTTTCCATAATTCACTTCGGTCGTGGCCTTCTGTTTTTAGTTCCCGGGAACGGGAAACGATCAGTCACGTTACCGCAACCTCACGACGGCCGGTCTCGTTCCCGTCTGCCTTGGTTTTGCTCGGCCGGACTCGTCCTTCTTCGCGTGGCCACTCGTCGCAGTTCCACTGCCTATTCTTAGTTCAGTATGGAGTTGTTCGTTTCGTTCACTGCGCACGCATTGCCTAGTTCTTAGTTCAGTATGGAGTTGTTCGTTTCGTTCACTGCGCACGCCCATTCTAGATCTGTTTCAAACCTTTTTTGAACTCTAAACTCCTAGTTCTTTTCGTATTCTACTCAGTGTCCATGACCGGTAATTAAAATGTATTTTATAATTTCGTAAATTACATAAAATTACGTGGTATGTAATACATCTTTTCAGGTAACAAAACGGCATATTAACTTACTTCACTATTTCGATAAACAGCAAAAGAAATACTTGTAAAATGGCAAGATTTTTTTGTTATTACACATGCAGAGGAAGTCGGCACGGCACACACGAGTGGCCATTTTCCGTCGTTTATTATCCAAAGTAAAAGACCATGTTCATAGTTATGGAAGGCAGACCGAGCTACAACCGAATGACGTCGGCATTCAAAAATCGAGTCCCATGTTTGTAAAGAGAATATTATAACTTGTACAATATTATTTAGTGGTGCAGGGTGGCGCTCAGAAAATCGGCCCAGAGTACTAGACTGCTCATTGTCGCCTACCAATCGTCATCTATTGTTTCGAAGTTATTGTTTGCATTAGCTCATTTGTTATTTCTTCACTGCCTAATTATTACATGTTTATCTATCCTGCGCGTAGCGGTCAACAAATCCTGCGCAATTGGCGAGCAGTATGCACTCGGGGCCGGTTTTTTGTGCGCTATCTTGTATTATCTCACTACGTTCAGCCACAAAACGCTACAGTTGGCTAAACGAGAGGTTTTGCAGAATCACGAAAATTACAAATATGCGAGAATTCTGTTATGAATAAAAACTCTGTACTCCAGGACGGAGGCAAGTGCCCCCTCTCGGCGTCTTCCATCTTCAGTCACCTATGCTACTAATTTTCATTTTTTCGTAAGAACGGTATACCAAGCACAAAAGAACGATGAAAGAGTAAAAATGAACGGCTTCCAAAAAACAGCGATTACCAGTGAACTACTTCCCAAGGATGAACGAGTTTTCCCATCTCTAGTTCGACCTGATGGTAGGATTCAAGTATGATGACTTCACGAGCCATGGATCCAGTTTGTCAACAAGGCACTGTGCAACCTCGCGGTGGCTCCGGAATGGTGTGGGCTGTGTTTACATGTTATGGATTGTGTCCCCTGGTCCAGCTGAACCTCTCATTGATTGGAAATTGTTGTATTCGGCTACATGGAGACCATTCGCTGCCATTCTTCAGTTTCATTTTTTTGGATTACAATGCCCCATTTCATCAGGCAACAACTCTTCGAGATTGGTTTGAAGAACATTCAGGAGCATTCGAGCAAATAATTCGGCCGTACAGATCTCCCTACATTAATCACATCGAATATTTACGAGGACTATTCAGGAAGTAGGAAACGTTTTGGCATTAAAAAAACTAACTACAAGGAATACATTTTATTATATACATCTGAAAGAGCGACTGACATACCACTTTTCCGCATAATCACCAAACACATTGAGGCACTTATCATAGCGATGGACAAGCTTTGAAAGACTTTCGTCGTAAAATTCTGCCACCTGAGACTTGAGCCAGTGAGTCACGCCTGACTGGAGTTCCGCTTCGTCATCAAAGCGCTGCGTTGCAAGCCAGTTCTTCATCTTGGGAAGCAAGTGGAAGTCGCTTGGTGCAAGATCGGGGCTGTAGGGGGGATGAGGGAAAATTTGAATGAATTAAGGAGTTCTTTAGTGCGGTTTGCCGTGTAAGGTTGGACATTGTCGTGCAAAAACAAAATTTTGGACGTCAGCTGTCCTTGGCGTTTGTTTTGAACTGCTCTTCTAAGGCTCTGTAAAGTTTGATAGTACTGGGCAGAATTTATGGTTGCTCCACGTTCGAGAAAATCAATAAGAAGCATACCTTGTCTATCTCAAAACACTGTCGCCATCAACCTCCTGGATGACAAGGTTTGCAAACATTTTCATGGTTGTTAGGGGGACCTTACGTGCCTCAACTCCATGGACTGTAATTTTGTCTCGTAGTTGACGTGTTTCACCCAAGTCTCGTCACCAGTTACGATTTGATCCAGTAATGAATGAGTATGTTTGTGGTACGCCTCCAGAAATGTCAACGTTGCCCCCATTCGCTGTTATTTATGGTGCTCTGTAAGCAATTTGGGCATCCATCATGCACAAAATTCGTGGTAGCCTAGTTTTTGATTGACAATTTCAAACAACAAAGTCCGTGAAACTTGTGGAAAAGAAAGCAAAAGATCCGTTATTGTGAAGCGACGATTTTCACGAATTGTTTCATCAACTTTAGCGACAAGATCATCAGTCACAATGCTCAGGCGTCCACCCTTCTCTTCATCATAAACGTTGGTTCGGCCATTTTTAAACGGAATGCACAATTTCCAGACGGAACACTTACTCAATACGTTGTTCCTGTACACTTCGCACGGTTCACGATAAATTTATATAGGTTATAGGTTTTTTGCCAACAAAAGCTCTATCACAGACGGCACCTCACTACTGGCGGGATTTTCGATTGCAGTGCACATTTAAAACTTGAACATCGAAAAAACCAGACATGCAGAGACATTCCCGCTGTCACGGACTGATGCCGACTGAAGTGCCGAGCATGCACATACCAAAATATACACGGTTGGCGCGCGCCTAGCGGCGTCAGACGGAAATGTTTCCTACTTACTGGATAGCCTCGTATATTCAGTTCTTGCACAAAATATTCCACAGGCGACACTTTCCCAATTATGGAGGGCTACAAAAGCAGCGTGGCTGAATATATCTGCAGGGAACTTCAAACGCCGTGTTGAGTCCATGCCACGCCGAGTAGTTACATCACGCTGGGCAAAACGACGTCCGACATGATCGTAGGGGGTATCCCATGCCTTTCATCACCTCAGTGTAAGTTGCATGTTGAATTAGATGTTAAGACATTCGGTGGCAGCGTGACGTCCCTTGGAGGTGAGAGACTTTTTGCACTATGGGCTTACCAGTTCAGCAACTAGTTGAAAAGTTACGTACCAGAAATACACATTTGCCAGCAATAGCTAGGGGTCCGATACCAGCAGTTATTGATTTGCGGAACAGAATATTGTGTGGTGCAGACAGGGGCTGCTGGAGCCGTTGCCCGGAGGCGGCTGAGACGTCAGTCTCTCACGTGCCAGCCATCGCTCTTGAGTTAATACAGAAACAAGAAACAGGGCGCAAGGGGCGCGACCCGGCTCATCGTCCCCTCCCCCTCCGACCCTCCCCCTCCCCGCGCCACTCTGTCGCCCACAGCTGTCGCATGCGCTAAGAACCATGTTACCGGGAGGAGTTCACCAGCTGCCGTAGTCGCTCGACAACAGCCGGCAAGTGGCTTGTGACGTCAACGCAGCTCCGTCTTCCCAAAGTGGTTAATATTTCACCGTCACTTTGTGTACAGATAAGTGCATTGTGTTTTCACAAAGCAGAGGTGAAGGAGGAAAACACAACAATTGATGCAGACTAAAGAGAATACAGATGAGATAAATGCCATCTCTACGAAAACTAAAGATACCTTTATAGGAAAGAGAAGCAACTGTATAATTACCCACAGCTCAGGAATCAAGCCACTGCTAATGAAACAAGAAATGGCTGAAACGTGGAAGCAATATGTACACCTACAACACTACTCTGCAGTTCACACTCAAGTGCCTGTCAGAGGGTTCTTCGAACCACCTTTTTTCTGTTTCTCTACCGTTCAATTCTCTAAGAGCTGATGGGAAAAATAAACACATAAGTCTTTCTATTACATATACGTCACGCTGAAGCAGTAAAGACAATTACGGAAAAGCTTGCAGAACGAATCGAAGTTGATGGAGAAGAGATGAAAACTTTGAGGCTTACCGATGTCGTTTTATTCTGTCATAACTGTCATAAGATCAGTTGAACAGAATGGGTAGTGTTCTGAAAAGCCGTTACAAGACGGGTATCACCACCAACAAAGCAAGGGTAATGTAATGCAGTCGAGTTCAATCAGATGATGACGGTGTTAGATTAGGAAGCGAGACACAAAATTCTGGAAGAGCATTCTTATATGGGCAGCCAAATAACTAACACTGATCGAAGTAGCGAGGATATAAAATGCAGACTGGTATATGAATAACATTTCTAAGCAAGTGAGATTTGCTGACACATAATACAAATTTATATACAAGAAAGTATTGTCTGAAATTATTTTTGTGGAATGCAGGCTTGCATCGAGGTGAAACGTGGACTATATACATTTTAGACGAGAACAAATTTGAAGGATTTTTGCACACAATGTTACGGAAGACTACTGAAGGTTACATGGCTAGATGGAAAAAGTAATAAGAAAGTACCTCTTAGAGGTCAGGACGTGACCCCTATGGTACTGGACGAAACCGACAGCTCGTACGTCAGGAACATCCGTGGTTCTCGCAACTGGAGAGGAAATCAGTGACTTCTCTGAAACAGTGGCCCAAAGTAGCTGCAGCGTGCTAGCTTCAACGGTTGTAACCCAGGAGGGTAGAGCGTGCTGCAGTCAGCACACACGTAAAGTGCTGACGCAAAGTGGTGGGTCATCAGTGACAGCCGACAAACAGCATCCTGGCGGCTTGGATGCTCCAGTAGCGACAGCATACAGCACACCTTATCTGGCGAAGCAGATAAGCGACTCCTTGCACGGCAGAAGACCTTGCCATACGTCCACTCAAGGTACTTGACAGCAACAAAAGTACTGTAAAAAAAAAAAAAGAAAAAAGCAACACCTGATACTTTTAATTGTCTCGATACAAAATAAATATGATCATAAGGACGGCTGTAGGCATTTCTTTTTCCTATAATATTCAACGACCTCGATCCTCAAGACATCCAGTGAAAAGGATGGACACACAAAAACTTCATTAACAATGTATGCAGTCGCAGGGCAGTTGACAGCGACAGTGTAGTTGGCAGCCAGCTGGCCCAGGCTTATATCTGCAGCCCACCAGGGACGTGGACTTTGGTAGGACGAAGCCACCCTGCAGGTGACCAGTTGGTGCGAAGGTAAAAGGTGATGCACACAGATTTAGACAGAGGCTTGCATCTTTAGACAGCATTGGCAGTAAAATCTGTCAGCAAAACCAGGAGCTGGCTGCTTCATCTTGGACTGCGAGCAGTCACATTATTGCGTAGCCTAGGGGTAGCGTATTTTATTAGTAATCAAAACGTCCCCAATCCCAGGTTCGAACACCGCTAGTGCTTAAATTATGATTAAGACTCGTGAGAAATGGAGGGCTGAAGACGTCATACATAAGAAATCATACTAATCATACTCATTCCGCCAATGTCCGACGACGGAGAAGCGGTTTAGGGCCCTCTCTTGTTCTTGGGGTGGGAAATTGCCCTTAAAAGAGGAAGAATCAGCAATGATCAACAGCATGAGGATGCACTAAGTACTGGAAACAACTCCATTAAAGACACTAGATATATAGCCTGTGACTGAAAAGTGTGGTGATAGTATCTCCATTGGGTAAAGAAAGGTGACTGCCAAGTGGGAGGTGACCATGAGGAAAAGATTAAATAACCAACGAGTCCGGGAATGGAGTGCCAGGAGATTAAATGTGATGGCGAAGCAGGTACCCGTGGTCTAGGGGCAGTCTGCCTTCGGCAGGGCAACAGAGCGGACGCGTACGTGTTGACTTCGTGCGGCGCGCGAGCTCGCCTTGTTTACTTTCTGACGGCCGTTGCTTAAGTGCCGGCTTACCTTGTACGATCCATGGCGAACCGTTACCGTAAATCAACACTCCGATTTACTTTCTGCAACGATTATGCCAGACCCAAAGCACTCGAGGTGGAGCGTTTTCTGCGAGAGGAAGTGAAGATCCCGGCGACCGATATTATCGGCATACATTTGTCCATCGTGAGCAGCACGGTCTATGTGAAAATCATTAACGACGCGGCGTGCGAACGCATACTACATGAGACCAAACTGGGGTTACGCTTCTGTCACGCTGATGGCAATGTGGGGGAGGTAACCGTCGACCACGCAGGCTTAGGTATGCGAACGATACGCATTTTCGAATTGCCATTCGAACTTCCAGCTGAGGAAGTCGTCGCGGCACTACGCCCATACGGCACAGTCCACGGCCACACTGCGGAGAAGTGGACACAGTTTCGGACGTATCCTGTCCTCAACGGGGTCCGACAGGTCACCATAGATCTTCGAAGCCACGTACCGTCCTACTTACAGATCGGCGGATGCCGTGCCATAATTATATACGACGGCCAGCCTCGGACCTGTTCCGGGTGCGGCAAAGAAGGCCACCTTAGATCCGAATGCCTACAACGGCGTATTACGCAACTTCCAGCTGCCGCAGAACCACCCACGTCGCAACCTACGGTGCTACCGGTGACCTATGCCGCTGCTCTGGCTTCTCCTACCACTTTGCAACGTCGCCCGGTCACCACAAACGACGCCACCAACGAGCCCGACCAGACACCGACGGAGAGCGCCTCGGACGACCCGCCGCCTCGGCCGGCCATCGACGCCGTTCCGAAGATGCCGGCGCAACCAGACCCTGACCCTGATCTCGGAACCACGATGGAGATCGACTCGCTCATCGTTCCTACAGCGGCCTTTCTGCCAGAACGACGCGACTCCCTTCCGTCGTCGGACACGGAGGGTCGCACAAGGAAACAACGTTCCCCGAAACGTCGCAAGCGAAGACGTCGCACCGTTTCCGGCCAAGAGGAGACGTTACAAGTCGAGGAGGACGTAACCGTCGACCAGCACGAGGCCTCAGAACCGGCTACTGCTGACGATGACGTAATGAGCGCGGAGACATCTATCGGTGTGCCTGCGCCCCGTGCTGACGCTGAACTAAATCAAGAACGCATCACAGGCGACACTACACCACGCACAATTACAACATCTTCTGGGGACAAAATGGACGATACACCAGTTTCCGCTTCCACGGCGTGGCACGAGGAGGTGGTCACGGAGCAGGAGCCGTTACGGGACCCTGCGCCGTCAGGGCCGCACCACTAATCATACTCTCCCCAGACTCCCCTGCGGGCCAGCGGGATAACGTTCCACTGCGACGCCCACACCCTTGCGCGGACGGCGGAGTGGACCAGCCTCCAGCAATCCGACACCAGGCCTACCGGATAGCAACCATCAACACCAACAACATCTGTTCCAGGGTGAAAATCCGCCTTATGCAGGAGATGTTCTGGGCTTCGGATATTGATTTCGCCCTTCTGCAGGAAGTTCACTTGGCTAGTCTCCCGGATATCAATGGCTATACCGCCCACGCCTCCGCGAGTGATCCTATGGGCCGCGGGGTGGCCATCTACGTCCGCCACGGGATTTCTGTGACCGATGTCGCCTTTCTTCCATCAGCTCGGGGCATGGCACTCACTGCCATGGGGACACGCATCATTAATGTCTACGCTCCCTCAGGCACCGACCGACGGCATGAAAGAGCCCAGTTTTATTCCGAAGAAATCGCTCCCCTCTTTTTAGGGCGTTATGATCATTGCCTACTAGGGGGTGATTTTAACTGCGTTCTGCATCCTAAAGATCAGATTCCCCACTATACTACCTGCCAGGAGCTACGTATAGTGGTGCGAGACCTCCTGCTTCACGATACCTGGGAAGTACAACACGGCGACCTTTCTGGTCATACCTTTCTTACAAGTCATTCCGCAAGCCGACTAGACAGGATATATGTCTCAGAAACTCTTAGATCTGCGATACGAGGCGCCGAACGCTGGCCGCTGGCCTTTTCCGACCATTGCGCTTACATTTGTACGGTCCTCCTTCCGCCGCAATCAGTATGGCGCAGCCGTGCGCCATGGAAACTCAATACCTCACACTTGCATGACCTGGCGTGTCGCCAACAAGTCACTGAAACATAGACAGCCTGCGAACGACGTCTTCCCCGCTACCACTCGACATTGACATGGTGGTTAGACTGCGCCAAACCGGCGATCCGGAGGACACTGATGAGATACGGGAAGGACATGGCCGACTGGCATCGCACCACTGTTGACTTCTATTACGCGATTCTCCGAGATCTGGATGCTCAACCGCCAACCCCGGACAACCAGTTGGAACGGCAAAGAACTAAGGCGAAGATAATTGCGCTGGCACGCCGGAAACTGCAAGGGGTCGTGATGCGGACGCGGCGCCACGATAGCGCGGATTTAGAAATTCCATCCATGCATGATATAGTGTCCGACAAACGAAGGCGTCGTCGGCAGATCATCAGCACTCTGAACACGCCTCATGGAACGCAGGTGACCACTCAGAATGACATCGTCCGCGCGTTCGTCGGGCACTACCGTCGTACTTATAGTGATGACGACGCGTGGGAAACTGCAGCAGACGACTCCATTTTGCATTACGTCACGCGCACCCTCCCCCACACGGAGGCGGATGCTTTGACAGTGGCGGTCACGCTAGACGAAGTCCACAACGCAATCGCCAAGGGTGCAGTCAACAGATCGCCCGGCATTGACGGCTTACCGATTGAGTTTTACCGTTCCTTTCGGGACCTCATGGCGCCACGGTGGACGACTATGTATCAAGAACTGATAACATCTGACCAAGCAATCCCACCCGCCTTTGCTGAGGGCATCATTATACCAGTCCACAAACCAGCCCGTGGTTCGATGGTCACGAGTTACAGACCGCTCACCCTCCTCAATGCCGATTACAAGATTTTCGCGCGCTTACTGGCAATGCGGCTCCGAACTACACTCCCTCATATCCTCTCGCCAGAGCAAACGACGCCTGGCGGACAGATTAAAATACAGACTGCCACAGGGGAATGCCGCGACTTAATTGCGATAGCGGCGGCCTGTAGGCTCCGGGCAGCGGTCGTCGCTATAGACTTCGACAGCGCCTTCGATAAAGTGCGTCATCGTTTCCTGTTTTCGGTGGCAGCCCGAATGGGCATCCCCCCTCCGTTTCTCGACGTCATCCGGCGTCTTTACGACAGTGCCAGTTCCCGCGTCCAAGTCAATGGACGTTTAGCAGGGACGGTACCTATCTGCCGTTCGATACGGCAGGGGTGCCCCCTCTCTACCCTCCTGTATGCCATTGCCCTTGAGCCCCTTATTGGGGGCTTGACGACCAAGCTCTCTGGCCTCACCCTGCGCCAACACACTTTTCGCTGTCGAGCATATGCTGATGACCTCCTCCTCCTCATTCGCTCCGGCTCTGAGATTAGGGATGTCCTCGAATTGATTACCCGTTATGGGGCTGCCGCTAGCAGTGCCATGAATGTCGCCAAATCTTCTGCAATGCACATTGGACGAGGGCTCCAGGAGGCTGAAGTGGCACCCCTGCCGCTTGTGCGGACTCTCCGGTACCTTGGCATTACCTTTACCCCCACGGTCACACGCACGGCGGCAACGAATTTCCGTCGCCTGTTACACGTCATCCGCAACGACGTCCGCCAGAACCTCTTGCGCCGCCAGGACACACTTCAACGGGTTGAGTTTATTAATCTTTATGTGGCATCAAAATTGGTTCACATCGCGCAAGTTCTCCCTCTACCAACTTCAATTGGGCGCAACCTTCAGGCGGCTTTTGGCTATTATCTCACGGCTGGTTCAATGTTTAAAGTCCGTTATGAGACACTTACCCGGCCCTCACGGTATGGTGGCGTCGGGCTCGTCAATGTCCGTATGCGAGCTGCAGCATTGTACATGAGTACCATGAGAAAACAGTGGACGGGCCAGGGTACATCTCTAACACGCAGCTTGCTTGAGGTCCTCCTACCTGCTTCCACCTCACCACCGGTGTCTGTCGGCCATATCGTGCCTTATTTGTCCCATTTTTCGACCTTTTTCGTCGACTACAGTTACATACATACCAGTCTCCCAGATACACGCCCACCTAGGACTAAGGATTTTTACAGCCTGTTGCTGCGCTGTGTTCCCCGGAATGTGATGGAGACCACACACCCCTCCATCCAGTGGCCCATAGTGTGGACTACCGTCCACCAGCCCTTCCTCCCTACGAACGTCCGGGCACTGTGGTATCACATAGTCAACAGGAAATTTGCCACGAAGCAGCGCCTGCACAACATTGGCTTGTCGGAATCCCCTCTTTGTCTCCTTTGCCAGCAACTGGACACTGATGAACACCGTCTGACATGCGCCTCATCGCAAGATGTATGGCGCTTTGTGCAGCAAATCATTGCCTACTATCTCCGGGTGCCACCAGACACAGTCGAACGTCGAATGTTTCTATACCCGGAGGACAGACATTTTCCCGCCGCCAAATATCATGCTATTACGTGGGCCAAAGGGTGGGCGGTCGCTTATCTCTTTCGTGAGGGACCTAAATCCCGCCTCGACTTCTGGACCTATTTACGAACAGCCCATGCAGCTCTCGAAAACACGCCACGTTACCGAACATTATTTGCTAACTATCTTCGAGCGGTCTTTGTTAGACCTCCACTGAGTTGGGGGGTGCCTGGCACAGAGGGCACCCACCCCTCCTCCCCCGGCGGTGTCTGAGTTTCAACCGCCTACGATCTATTCTACTTCTGACCTCCGCGGATGGGAGAGCGCGTTGCAGATTGCGCGGATTTTATTTCTTTTTGCTTTATTTTTTTTCTCCTTTCTTTTTCTTTAACCAGAATTTATATTTCTTTTCTCTTTCGCATATGTGTTCCCATAATTTCATGTTATTAGTGAATCTTACAAAAACACATGCAAATAAATAAATAACAACGCCTTCCACTACTGTTGATTCCTGTTTCTCCCACTTCCCTAAGCACCACAGACTCGGTGGTAGTGAGGGGGACACTGTGGCCAGGCCTCAGGTTTCGACCCCTGCCCGCTTTGCCCCCCGAGCCCCCACCGGTCCAAAAAAAAAAAACTAAATTTTGATAAATAATCAGCATTGGCGGCCGAAGACTTCCGGCATAAGAAGTCAGCCTCATTCTGCCAAGAGGGCGGAGGAGCGGATAGAGGTTCCGGGCACTCTCTTGTCCTAGGGGTGGGAAATTGCCCTTAAAGGCGGAAGAATCAGCAATGATCAACGACATGAGGATGCAGAAGGCAATGGAAACCACTGCATTAAAGACACGTAACGTGTATCTACAGTACATGTGGCCTGTAATTGAAGAAGTGTCATGATGATCTCTCCATTGGCAAAAGATTCCGGAATAGTCCCCCATTCGGATCTCCGGGAGGGGACTGCCAAGGTGGACGTTTCCATGAGAAAAAGATTGAATAATCAACGAAAGGATAACGTTCTACGAGTCGGGGCGTGGAATGTCAGAAGCTTGAACGTGGTAGGGAAACTAGAAAATCTGAAAAAGGAAATGCAAAGGCTCAATCTAGATATAGTAGAGATCAGTGAAGTGAACTGGAAGGAAGACAAGGATTTCTGGTCAGATGAGTATCGGTAATATCAACAGCAGCAGAAAATGGTGTAACAGGTGTAGGATTCGTTATGAATAGGAAGGTAGGGCAGAGGGTGTGTTACTGTGAACAGTTCAGGGACCAGGTTGTTCTAATCAGAATCGACAGCAGACCAACACCGACAACGATAGTTCAGGTATACATGCCGACGTCGCAAGCTGAAGATGAACAGATAGAGAAAGTGTACGAGGATATTGAAAGGGTAATGCAGTATGTAAAGGGGGACGAAAGTCTAATAGTCATGGGAGTCTTGAATGCAGTTGCAGGGGAAGGAGTAGAAGAAAAGGTTACAGGAGAATATGGGCTTGGGACAAGGAATGAGAGAGGAGACTATTTGAGTTCTGTAACAAATTTCAGCTAGTAAAAGCGAATACCCTGTTCAATAGTCACAAGAGGAGGAGGTATACTTGGAAAAGGCCGGGAGATACGGGAAGATTTCAATTAGATTACATCATGGTCAGACAGAGGTTCCGAAATCAGATACTGGATTGTAAGGCGTACCCAGGAGCAGATATAGACTCAGATCACAATATAGTAGTGATGAAGAGTAGGCTAAAGATCAAGACATTAGTCAGGAAGAATCAATACGCAAAGAAGTGGGATACGGAAGTACTAAGGAATGACGAGATACGTTTGAAGTTCTCTAACGCTATAGATACAGCAATAAGGAATAGCGCAGTTGGCAGTACAGTTGAAGAGGAATGGACATCTCGAAAAAGGGCCATCACAGAAGTTGGGAAGGGAAACATAGGTACAAAGAAGGTAGCTGGGAGGAAACCATGGGTAACAGAAGAAATACTTCAGTTGATTGACGAAAGGAGAAAGTACAAACATGTTCCGGGAAAATCAGGAATACAGAAATATAAGTCGCTGAGGAATGAAATAAATAGGAAGTGCAGGGAAGCTAAGACGATGTGGTGTCACCGCCAGACACCACACTTGCTAGGTGGTAGCTTAAATCGGCCGCGGTCCATTTAGTACATGTCGGACCCGCGTGTCGCTACTGTGTGATCGCAGACCGAGCGCCACCACAAGGCAGGTCTCGAGATACGGACGAGCACTCGCCCCAGTTGTACGACGACTTTGCTAGCGACTACACTGACGAAGCCTTTCTCTCATTTGCCGAGAGACAGTTAGAATAGCCTTCAGCTAAGTCCATGGCTACGACCTAGCAAGGCGCCATTAGCCTTACATAGTTTGAGAGTATCGTATGAAATGTCTCATCCAGAAAGTTGTAAACCACAAGGATAAATACAAGTTAAGTATTCGAGGAGCTGCATACTTTTTTTATGAGAATTCACTACTTATCCTGTTCCAGAATTCACTCCCGTCTGCGTTAGATAGCTTCCATTTAGGCCGCCTCTATCTACAAGGTGTTGGCACATTTACCAACACATCAGACGAAATGCCTGCAGGAAAAATGTGAAGGATATCAATGACGCGATTTGCTGATGACATTGCTATCCTGAGTGAAAGTGAAGAAGAATTAAATGATCTGCTGAACGGAATGAACAGTCTAATGAGTACACAGTATGGTTTGAGAGTAAATCGGAGAAAGACGAAGGTAATGAGAAGCAGTACATATGAGAACAGCGAGAAACTTAACATCAGGATTGATGGTCACGAAGTCAATGAAGTTAAGGAATTCTGCTACCTAGGCAGTAAAATAACCAATGACGGACGGAGCAAGGAGGACATCAAAAGCAGACTCGCTATGGCAAAAATGGCATTTCTGGCCAAGAGAAGTCGACTAATATCAAATACCAGCCTTAATTTGAGGAAGAAATTTCTGAGGATGTACGTCTGGAGTACAACATTGTATGGTAGTGAAACATGGACTGTGGGAAAACCGGAACAGAAGAGAATCGAAGCATTTGAGAAGTGGTGCTATAGACGAATGTTGAAAATTAGGTGGACTGATAAGATAAGGAATGAGGAGGTTCTACGCAGAATGGGAAAGGAATATGAAGAAAACACTGATAAGGAGAAGGGACAGGATGATGGGACATCTGCTAAGACATGAGGGATTGACTTCCATTGTACTAGAGGGAGATGTAGAGGGCAAAAACTGTAGAGGAAGACAGAGATTGGAATACGCCAAGCAAATACTTGAGGACGTAGTTTGCAAGTGGTACTCTGAGATGAAGCTCAAACCAGTCAGTAGACCGATGACCAAAAAACAAAAAAACAAAAAATGGGAAGCAAGAAATTCTGAATAGGGAAATGCGAAAGCTCTAACCAGGTACAGTAAGAATCAGTGAAGTGAAACGGAAATAATGGGAGTCGGATTCATAATGAATAGAAAAATAGAGCAGAGAGACAGTTACGGTGAGCAGTTCAATGATGTGTTGTTCTCATCAGAATCGACATCAAACCAAAGCCGACAATAATAATTGAGTTGTACATCCAGACATAGCAGAGGATGAAGATATTTACAAAGTATACGAGAATATGAATGAGAAATTCACTACGAAACAGACAGGATAATGTAATTTTCATTAGGGGCTGGAACTGGTTTGTAGGGAAAGGAGTAGAAAACCGGATTATGTGAGAATATAGACTCTGTAGTAGGAATGAGAGAGGAGAAACATTAATTGAGTTCTGCAATTAATTTCTTAAAGATGTATCAGATTACAATGTAGTAGTAATGATGAGTAGGCTGAAATTCAAGAGGCTAGTCAGGAAAAATCAACGCACAAAGAAATGGGATACGCAACTTCTAAGAGATGAAAACATATGGTGGAAGCTCTCCGAGGCTATAGCTACTGCAGTTGGGAATAATCCAATAGGTAGTTAAGTTGAGGGGGAGTGGACATGTCTGAAAAGAGCAGTCACTGAAGCTGGAAGGAAAAACTGAGATAAAAAGAAAGTAACTGCGGAAAAACCATTGCCGGCCAGAGTGGCCGTGCAGTTCTAGGTGGTACGGTCGCAGGTTCGAATCCTGCCTCGGGCATGGATGTGTGTGATGTCTTTAGGATAGTTAGGTTTAATTAGTTCTAAGTTCTAGAAAGAAGGAAACAGGAAACGTTCAGGGAAATTAGGGAATGCAGAAACACAATTAACTTAGGAGTGAAGTTAGAAGGAAGTGTAGGGAAGCTAATACCAAATGGCGGTAAGAAAAATGTGTATAATTCGAAAAAGAAATGATTGTCAGATGAACTGACTCACACTATAGAAAAGTGAAAACCACGTTCGCTAAAACTAAAAGCAAGGATTTTAGCCTTAAAAGTGCAATGGGAACTCCACTATTAAATATTGAGTAGAGAGCGGATATGTGGAAAGAGTACAGTGAAAGCCTGTATGATGGCAAAGACTTGTTTGATGTTGTGGAAGAAGAAACAGGAGTCAACGAAGAAAAGATAGAGGGGTGCAGTATTAGGATATAAATTTAGAAGAGCTTTGGAAGGCTTGAGATCGAATAACACTCTATCACAGTTCTTAAAACCATTGGGGGATGTGGGAACAAACCACTATTCACGTTGGTGTATAGAAAGTGTAAGTCTGACAATATACAATCTGACTTTCGGAAAAACACCATCCACACAATTTCGGAGATTGCAAGTGCAGCCAAACTCAAGAATTATCGCACAATCAGCTTCATAGGTCATTCAGCCAAGTCACCAGTAGTAGGGCAACCTACATGTCACCCCACTCTACATTGTTGCTAAATTTATTCAAGACGGCGGCGATGACGTCATCCAAGATGGCGGCATGTAGACTTGGCAACAGCGCATGACGTTATCAAAGATGGCGGATTTTGGCGGGAAAATAGGCCAATTGCGCTATGTCCACTAACCTAACCCTCTAGAAAAAATGGCCGGAATTCTGAATTCTGGCGGCAAAATAGACCAATTGGGCTACGTCCACTAACCTAAGTCTCCATAAGAAAAAAAATGGCGGGAAGTTAGAATTCCAACAGGATAATGCATGCAAAACCGCACCTGTCCTTGTTACTATTCATTATCATTTATTATCATTTCTTATTATCATTCATGATCATTTATTTTCATTGATTATCATTTATTATCATTTATTATTATTACTTATTATTATTGGCCTACTTCCACTAGAAAATTCCCTCCAAATTCAAATTCCTAAACGATAATAGCTGCAAAACCATAGTTTTCTTTATTATTAATTAATTATCATTCTCATTTATTATTATTTATTATCATTTATTAGTTATTACTATTTACTATCATTTATTATTATTTATCATTATTGGCCTACCTCTACTAAAATAGAAAATCCCACCATGTTCAAATTCACAATACATAATCTCTGGACAACCGTACTTCTATTTATTATTATTATCATTTACTATTATTTATTAGCATTTATCATCATTTATTATTCTTTATTATTATTGAAGATGGTCGATGTTTGTGGCAAGAAAGCCAATTCCCTTGTATCCGTAACAAAAAATCTGTCACAAATTCAAATTCAAACACGATAATCTGCCCACTACGAAAAAAAGACACCAATTGGGCCATATGCACTAACCTAAGTTCACCTCATCCTACGAAGTTTGAATTTTTCGCTGTCACTTATTGTTTCACTCCCAAGCTATGAAAATCTCGTCAAATAATAATAAAGTGCACTTTTACTAACGTAGGTCACCTCCTGTGAATTCGTGGGATAAGGACTGAAGTCTTTATTTCAAACAGTAGCGCCATCATTTGTTCTCCAACATCACATCTTCGAGATCGCAGTTCGTATCTCAGCCACCTGAAGACGTCGCCGTGACGTCATTTAAGATGGCCGGGAGAAAGCCAATTGGGCCACGTCCACCAAGTTTGAATTTTCGCGGTCACTTATGCTTCCGCTGCTAAATTATTAAAATCGCGTTACTTGTACAAGGTCACAAGGTGGAAAAATGACTCTTTATTTCAGGCATTACGGTCATGCAGGTGTTTCCCAACTGACTTCACGATGCTCGCACAGCGAACTCCAGAGCGCAGCTGACGTACGCGCGGCCAACTGAGCCCGCTCCATTGGCCGCTCCCTGGCCGGCTGACGTCAAGCGACCAGCAGTGCCCGCACAGCCCCCGGCCAGCGCGCCAGGTATGCGGGGAGCGGCGCCTGAGAGTCCAGCCACAAACGGTCAGCCGCGCTCGCCTCAGAGTCCAGCTACGTAAACATCATGTGCATGTACACAGATATACAGAAAACAGAGCAAGCGCTCTCCGAATGTGGAGGTGACTGGATACGCCTGAGTTACATTTTCAGACGGTTTTAGAACACAGAACGAAAGGTTATGTCTCGGTCGCATGGATGGATGTGACATAAAATCGAAAGAAATGCGAAAACTGATTAGCGCATAGGTATAAACTAACCTAATATACACCGAAATGCGGTGAAAATGATGTCGTACTTTCTTATCTTCTGGTTCGCGGGGAGCAATTTGTACGTGGAGTCACGTATGCTGCAACAAGAGGAATGTAGGAAATGATGACATCGAAGCGAGCGGAATAAGGAAGGTAGTCAATTTTTTCTCGTTGAGTTCGTATTATAGTGGATGTCTACTGAGGTAAGAGTGATACACGCGAGTTGAATACTGAGGAGTACAGAGAATCATTCACGTCTAAACTTACTCACCTATGTGTTAAAGGATAACAGAGAGTGTACGGGATGATCGATTGAGACAGAGCAGTAACTAGGTACGATTTAACCGTTGACTCATCTATTCTAGAGAAGGGCAAGTTGATGAGGGTCGATTTTTTTTCCAGTGTTCTATCTGGATGTTTTAGTCACGTGATATAGCCTGCGTTCTAGTCGTATGCAGCTACAGTGCTTTACACATGATAGATTGGATGATTTACGTAAAAATGTGTCCAGCTACGTTGCGTATAAATATCACTCCGTTCTTGTTCTTCTTAACTGAATGATATTAAATTACGGCACTTTGAGATCTGTTACTATAGATCAATATGGTGTGCTAAGCTCCAAGACGTCGTTACATCTCGAGAAATGTGGTGCACTTGGAGGGGTTAGGACTAGGAAAGCTCCATTCAGACAAGAGAGGTGAAGTGTAGCTATATTCTTCTGCTCGGTTGAGGATTAATTGGGTAGCGATGTTGCGGGGTAGAGTGGTCAACGCCGAAGTGAGGATGGTCTTTTAACGTAAGAGGGCGAGATTGCTCTGTGACCGCCATAGGCAGAGAGATTGATCGAGTACTATGCACGAGGTCTTAGAAATATTTATATCGTTGTCTGATATACTTTGATCGTTTTTATGTGTTCGAGGATTAAGTTTGAATGGACGTACTGAGCAGTCATCTATCAATGCTCGCAATAATACTTGCAGAGGTGGTATGGTTTAGCTATGTTACTGAAATTAGGAAAGCATGCTGTCACATGATTGGCCAGTGTGCTTTATTACAAGGACAAGGTGCGACTCGAAATATTGTTCAAAATGGTTCAAATGGCTCTGAGCACTATGGGACTCAACTGCTGTGGTCATAATTCCCCTAGAACTTAGAACTGCTTCAACCTAACTAACCTAAGGATATCACACACATTCATGCCCGAGGCAGGTTTCGAACCTGCGACCGTAGCGGTCGTGCGGTTCGAGACTGTAGCGCCTTTAACCGCTCGGCCACTGGAATATTGTTATCATTGGTTTGTGTATAATTATATAATATTAAAAGCCCTATCCTCAGTGACACGGGTGTGTATATAGGTAAAAGTATTTGCTTATTTGACTACGTGTATGAGTAATTTAGTACTATCGCTAATCTGCTTTAGATGTCCTCCTTGGTCCGTCCGTCTTGGCCAGGAATGCCCTTTTGCCATTTCTAGTCTGCTTTTGATGTCCTTCTCGCTCCGTCAGTCATTGGCTATTTTGCTTCCTAGGTAACAGAATTCCTGAACTTCATCTACTTCGTAACCATCAGTCCTGATGTCAAGTTTCTCGCTGTTCTCATTTCTGTTACTTCTCGTTACTTTCGTCTTTCTTCGATTCACTCTCAATCCATATTCTGTACTCATCGATAAATCCTATGAACGTGTCTTGATTTGTTGTTAGTTATGCTTCCATTATTAACTGCAACGTCAGAATTGCCTCTCTGATCTCTTTACCTTTCCTGAAGAAAAGCTGATCGTCATCTAACACATCCTCAATTTTATTATCCATTCTTCTCTATATTATTCTTGTCAGCAACTTGGATGCATGAGCTGTGAAGCTGATTGTGCGATAGTACTTGTGTTTGTCTGCTCTTGCAGCCTTCGTACTCGTGTCGATGATATTTTGCCGAAAGTCAGATGATAAATGGCCAGACTCATACATTCTGCACACCAACGTGAATAGCCGCCTTGTTGCCAATTCCACCAATGGTATTAGAAACTCTGATGAAAAGTTATATGTCTCTTCTACCCTCGTCAAAAGCTCTTCTAAATTCAGATTCTAATACCGAATCCCCAAACTCTTCCACATTGACTCCTATTTCGTCTTCTATAACATGAAACAAGTCTTAGGTCTCATAGAGGCATTCAAAGTACTCTTTCCACCTATCCATTCTCTTCTCGGCATATGAAAGAGGAATTCCAATTGCAGTCTTAATGTTAGCACCCTAACTTTTAATGTCACAGAAGATTGTTTTGACTTTTCTATATCGCGAGTCAGTCCTTCCTACAGTCATTTGTTTCTCGACTTCTTTACGTTTTTCATGCACCTATTTCGTCTTAGCTTCTCTACATTTCCTACTTATTTCAGTCCTAAATACTTTTATTTCTGTATTCCTAAATTTCCCTGAACATTTTTGTACTTCCTTCTTTCGTTGACCAACTGAAATATTTCTTTCTTTGTCCATGGTTTCTTCGCAGTTACCTTCTTTGAACCATGTTTTTCTTTCCAGTTTCACTGATTGCCGTTTTTATACATGTCTGTCTCTCTTCAACCGCACTGCCTAATTTGCTGTTCCCCGTTGCAGTACCTATTGCTCCAGAGAACTTCAAGCCTACCTGTCCATCTCTTAGATGTTGTGTATCCCATTTCTTTGCGCGCTGATTGTTTCTGGCTAGCCTCTTGATCTTCAGCTTACTCTTCAACACTACTACATTGTGATCTGAGTCCATATCCACTCCTGCGTTCGCCTTAGGATTCATTAAGTGATTTCGGAATCTCTGCCTGACAATGATGTAATCTAACTGAAATCTCCCCGTATCACCTAGCCTTTTCCAAATGTGCCTCCTCCTCTAGTGTGTCTTGAAGAGAGTATTCTGTATTATTAGCTGATACTTACTATAGAACTCATTTAGCCTCTTTCTCCTCTCTCACTCCTAGTATATAGCCCATATTCTCCCTTACCACTTTCTTCTACACCTTCCCTTATATCCGCATTTCAGTTCGCAGTAAGTATTAGATTTTCATCTCCCTTTACGTAATGAATTACCCGTTCAGGATCCTCATATACTTCCTCTACATCTTCATTTCTGACGATGCTGGTGGTAATGGAAGAAAGACAGTTAAAGAATCAGGACAGGTTCATAGGGTTTGGCAATCTGGAAACAGCGTTCGACTATGTACAATAGCGCAAGATGTTCGCAGTTCTGAGAATAACTGGCGTAAGCTGTAGCGAACGAATGGTCATTTACAAAATGCATAAGAAGCAAAAGGAAACCATAAGAGCCGAAGACCAAGAATGAAGTGCATGGATTAAAAACGACGTAACAAGGGATGGACTTTTTCTCTCCTTCTGTACAATCCGTACGCCGAAGCAACGATGACGGAAATAAAATAAAGTTTCAAAAGCGCTATTATAATTCGCGGTAAAACGACGTCAGTGACAAGATTTGCTGATAAAATTGCTATTCTCAGTGAAAATAAAAATAATTACAAGATATCTTGTATGGAATGAAGAGTGTAATGTTACAGAATATAAATTGAGAATAAACTGAAGAAAGACGAAAGTAATGAGAAGCAGCAGAAATGATAACAGCGAGAAACTTGACATCATAATTGTGGATCTGAAGTAGACGAAATCGCAGTCGCCTTTTACATGTATACAACTGACATCTCAGATGTGGAGCTTTCAGGTATGGTGCTACAGAAGAAAATGAAATGGGTTCATAAGGTAAGGAATGATGAAGTTCTCCGCAGATATGGCGAGGAGAGGACTATATGGAAAACACAGACAAGGGGATGGTAAAGGATCATACGTCACTTGTTAATACATCTGGAAACAAATTCCAAGACACTAGATGAAGTTGTAGAGGGTAGATTCTGTATTGGAAGTCAGAGATTGTAATACATCTAACAAATAATTGAGGCCATAGTTTGCAAGCGCTACTCTGCGATGAAAAGATTGGAACAGGTGAAGAATTCATGGCAGGCCGCGTCAAAACAGCGAGTAGCCTGACAGCTGGAAAATAGATAAATAAACAGCTGCCTTCAGATGGGGAGGGAGTTAGTAGTGCGTGGAGTGAGGAGACTGGAGGGCGAGATGGACGGTTGAAGCGGGGAGGAGGTCATGGAAAGACAGAGAAAGGGAAAAGTAGGTGGACACTGCTATGAGGGAGGAGAAGATGGACACAGTGATGGGAGAGAAGTTGACAGAGAGAGGGGGGAGGAGGAGATAGGCAAAGACAGGAGGAAGATCTAGAAAGATTTAAGTGTTAGGAATTCTTTCTGAAACTATGTGTATGGGGTGTGGCTATGTATGTAACTGAAACATGGACGATAAACAGCTTAGATAAGAAGAGAATAGAAGCTTCTGAAGCGTGATGCTGAAGATTAGATGTGTAGACCACGTAACTGATGAAGAGCTCCTAGATAGAATTGAGGAGAAAAGAAATTTCTGGCGCAATCTGGCTACTAGAAGATGTGATAGGTTGATAGGACACATTCTAATACATCACAGGATCACTAATTCAGTATTGGTATTGTAATAAATCGTAGAAGGAGGCCAAGAGTTGAATATAATAAGCAGATTCAGAAGGACGGAAGTTGCGGCAGTTATTTGGAGATGAAGAGGCTTGCTCAGGACAGAGCAGCGTGTAGTGTTACATCAAACCAAACTGAAGACCACAACAACAACATCCTACCCTGTATATGAAAGGAATTATTGCTGGGTACAGATTAGAAATACTGTAGGAGTGTTACATTTTTACATCTCCACTCTACTTGTTAAAAATTCTATCAAAGTGAGATCTTACTTGTGAGAGATGTGAGTAGAAAACAGCTATTCTCGCAGCGGTGCATCGCTGTGTAAGAAGAGTGATCACCGTAAGATCTAAGGGACAGAAACGGGATACAAGCATATCTTCTGGAAAATGACTGTCGGTTTCAAATCAGAAAGATATTGCTTCTGTCATAAATGTAGCTACAAGCGAACCAGTTTCGAACGAATGCAACCAAGAGGACTGATGCAACGGACTTTTGGAGCTGGGTAAATAAGAAAAGGCCATTTGTCAAAGCTGCATGTACTACTGGAAAAAAAAAAACAGAAACTGGACAGTAGCCGACAGCAGGCGTATAGTGGTACGGTCCGATGAATCGTGAGATTGCTTCCATTCGAATGATAAAATGAGTGCTTCACATCGACTTAACTACGATGAGTTTAAACTGTATCTGCAGTGGGTGGAGGTTGCAGTTCCGGTTAGGAGTGATTCTGTGGCTCTGGGACTGTTTTTCACATTATAACATAGTCCAAAGAATGAAGATCATTGTGAAAATGGAAAGGTACGTCTATTTGAACATTCGCTGTGTGACCCTTCATTTACACCTTCAGTACGATTATGCTGCTATACTTCCACATTCTAGGGTGAGAACATACGTGCATTGACGAACACTATTTCTTCGTTTTTCTCTGAGTAATCAATTTTATGAATGGTTCGATACGGCCGGCCTCGAATTTCTCTCTTGAGCCTACTTCTTCATCTGAGAGTAGCACTAACGCACCGTATTGCACCTAGCCAGGCGCTCAGTCAACATTCTCTCAATTTTATAGTTCTATGGGATTCAATCATAAATGAGCATTTAAAGCAACCTATGAAACATCTCAAGAAACTTAGGGAATCGCTTCCACGCCAGTCTCTGGTCGTTATGATAAAGGTTAGATGCGGCATTTCAACGTATAAAGCATGCTGTTACTTGTATAGTGTCACTACCTAGTTTCTAATGAAACTTGTACGAAATTGTGAGACAGTCACTGTGCAGTGTGGCGGACTGTGTGTACTAAGTCTCCACTGTGGGACTTAGTGCCACAGTGTCACCAACCTGCTGTCCACGGTTGCCCGCGAAAACTTCTGCCAGGAGACAGCAGGTCATGTTCTGTACGTGACAGTCTCCTTTCGTCTCAGCAGTTGACGTGAGCAGGGCATGAGTCCCCTGAGTGTGGGCACTCAACAGCAGAATACAGCCGCAGCTGGAAGAGATGCGCTGCCTACGCTAATGCCCACTGACAGACTGCAGGCCGCTCCTCGGTTAGTGGCACTGAGTACTGACATGTTTATCTGTTCGCGGAGGTAAAGCCAGCCGCCTGCTGGCCATAAGCGGCTTGTCACGCTGAAGTGACTGAACTGCTTCACATTGTAAGTGAATAGACTTGGAATTGAAGTCTAATAAACTACTGCTCTCGACCACCAGTCTGTCAACAGGTCCCACTGGCCTGTCACTCCAACCTACAGAGAGACGCCTGAAATCGGTTAGATGCTAGGTGTCAGGAGAGCTGACGTCATCTCCAATGGACTGCTGAGTGTACCAATAACCACTATCTGCAGCCTCACGTCCGAATCGCCACCTGTGTTGTGGGTGAGTGAGACTATTGTTAATGTTTTGATGACAGTCATGGGATAGAGAGTTATGGGTCATTATAACTGCATCTTGGTGAGGACAGATGTACTGGTGGAGCTCTCAGCATAAGAGCAATTCTAAGGATCAATGGCTAAAACCCATGCGATGTGCTCAGTCTAATTTACAAGAGCGTTCGGCTTCTTGTTCCTAATCTGCGGCAGTTGTTCGTGTTACGTGTCATCGATCTGGCCAGATGGCAAGACAAAGCAGGGATTAGAGGTGGCTCAGGATTAGAAGTAAAACGTAAGTGGGGTAGTGATATTAAATGACGAGTATTCTGTACTTACTATTGTCGGGTTGTTCGTTAACATGAGCAAGGATGATACAATGCCGATGTCAGAGACAAAATGTGTCACAGATTCAACCATTAATGTTTTGAGGACGCTGCTCATGTGGGAACAGGGGTCGGGCTAAAGCACCTTAAAATGGATTACAAACAGTCGTAACCATAATAAAACATTTGTTCAGAATGGGTACAGGTTTAGATCAAACTCTGATCATCTTCAGCACATTTATTCCATAATGGTTGGCAGTGGCGGTGGACTGAGCAGGTGTTGTGACTCAACTTGAGCAGCTGATGTTCGTGGAGTCATAACACCCGTTCTGTTCACCATCACCACCTACTGTCATGGTATAAATGGTCTGCAGTCGGTCGCATTCTGCCCGAAAAGAAATTGTGTGTCTGTGTGTGTGTGTGTGTGTGTGTGTGTGTGTGTGTGTGTGTGTGTGTGTGTGTGTGTTGGGGCTTACGAGCGCTCAATGTCGAGGTCATCAGCACTCTGACACACATTAAAAAAAAACGAATTTGGACGAATTTAGTAAAATGGATGCATACACGCAAAGAAAACGGGAAAAGATAAAAATGCTGTATAAGAATACAAAACGTAAGGAAAACGAGAGAGTAGCATCAGGGATGCCACAGGAAATTGTCACTGGCCGGCGACTTACGTAAAATATGAGCGAGCCAGTCACCCTCTCGCTAAAATCTTGGTAAAAACATTGGACATGGCACAGAACTTTAAAACTTTAACCTCATTCGTTTGAGTAATTCCTGAAGAGGTGGCAGATCCGCAGGCTAGTCAGCCGCGGGCCGATGGTCAGAAAATAAAACCCAATCCAATAAAACTTGGCGCACAGTGACCTGGACGCCACAAGTACCACACATTGGAGGGTCCTCTCGCCAGAGCAGAAAGCCATGCGTCATGGGATTATGGCCTATTCGTATCCTAGTGAGGAGAACCTCGTCTCTTCTACGTGGCTGGAAGGAAACAGAGCTTATTGTCAGTCATTTCCAGCCACTCATCCTCCCACCGACGCATGACACGTGAGCTCAACAGCGAGGGCGATTGCACACTGAAATACTTGCGGATGGAGAACGCCTTCTTGGTTGCAAGATCTGCCCTTTCGTTCCCAGTAATGCCGACGTGCCCTGGAATCCAGAAGAAAACCACCTCCTTCCAGTCGTTGCAGTTGGAGGAGGGCATCCTCGATGGTCTGGACTATTTTATCTGCTGGATACAAACGTTGCAATGAGTGAAGGGCACTTAGTGATCGGAACAGACAAGAAATTTAGGACGGGAAGATCGTCTCATCTGCTCAAATTCCCGCAAGATCGCAGACAATTCTGCATCGAAGGCAGTAAACGCTTGAGGCAGTCGGACCTTGACGACGCGATTAGAAAAACACAACAGAGCGACCAACGGAATCCCCCTGTTTCGACCCATCCGTAAAAACAGCTACATAGTCGTGGTGCTCAGACTGTCCAGATGCGGATGAGCAACAATATGGTGAGCCGGTGAGGTTGGAGCTGCAAGAAACTTACACATTGGAGTATCAGGAGGAGCTGTCGTCGGATGGTAAGTGGTGCTTCACCGGCCTCAGCACAGAGGCTGGCTATTGCACTGGTTTGATAAGCGTCCGTGCCCAGTCGAATCCCCGCATGGTGGACAGCGTCAAGGATCCGCAAATAAGAGGGCGTCGCTCACCTATACACCGTGCACCTGTATGTAAATAAATGCTTTATTGAGGTCGAGAATACTTTTAATCGATTTTAAAGTATGTAATCGTTAGTTGATCAGATAACTTGGTTAAAAGCAGAGAATACATTTTCAAATAATAAAGTAGCTGAGAAAGATAAGGGAAGAAACGAGTCTATGGGTACATTCAGCGGTTGTGAACGTTCTTACTCCCTTCTGCGGTAGGGCGTCCGAGGCTGTGTTACTGTTTCCCGAGGATCTCATGTCATAGGCTGCTATAGGAGATTGGACAGACAAACAGTTGTTGCAGATAGCAAGATTGTCCCATTCGCAGAAGCGAATTCCTTTATGTGATGCACAGGGGCATTGGAAAAGGTGGAAACCTTTGAGCAGCTCAGACAAGAAATGGTGCAAAAACATAAGAAGCAGAACAGTGCGCGGTTTTTCCTTGAGCAGTTAAATGTAATTCCTAAGAGCCCTAATGAAGCCACGGAGGATTTTGCGGGAAGGATTAGAAAAATTAATGTGCATACATGTGGATGGACGCAGAGCTATGTGTCAATCGAGATGTTGTTGCAGGAAGTCGAGCAGAGGGTACTCGATGCTTCCCTGAGGAGTGAAGCATCAGAAATATCTGAGGGGGTGAATACTGCTGCACCTAGGGATCTCCAAGCAAAATTCTGGGTAGCAATGAAATTTGAAGAGATTAATGTTGTGACGGAATGTGTTTGCAGCGAATACATGCGTAAGGTGCTTTAAATGTTGGAGTACAGGGCATGTGCAGTGGCCGTTTTGTCAACCACGGAGTAATAGGGGTTTTGTGAACTGTCAGTGGCTTTGCGGGAATAACAGTAGGGGTGTTGTGAACTAACAGCAGTATCATGACAATGGTGATGGGGGTGGGGTCGGTGATAATAAGCCCCAGTTGAACTCGGAAAGGAATCCAAGAACCGGCGAACGTTGCTCTCAGTAAAAGTAAACGCAGTAAATACGAATGCGGAGGAGCAATGTGCCATAATGAATGTAGAAGGTTGTTGAATTTTTTGTGGGACACAGGGGTGGATGTGTCGGTGGCCTCGAGAGATATTGTGAGTAAGGCGCAATTTGACCCACCACATTAACATAGGCATGTGGTATATAGCCACTGAGGACGACCACGGTAATTTTTCAGTTTGGGGCAACCAAGCTTAGGCAGTGTGTAGAAGTGGTGTCTTATGTAACGGAGGACAATGGCAAGATACTACGATCACACTTTCTCCCTCAGTATCATGTCGTGAAACGCCCTGCTGAACCCACAGGATAGAACAGATAGTTGGAATTGTGGAAAGGGGCCTCGAACACATATAACTTTATTTATTTGACCAAATATTACCGTACAAATTCCTGAACTTAGTTATCGGCTGAATACGCCACACTATCTTATGCCTTAAGGGCATAACCACATTAATTGAAATGAACGGCTGAAAAACATAACTCAAAATTCAGACGCCAAAGAGAATATATAGAGGACAGAACGCCTCACATTAAGTAAGTTCTAAATTTGGCTGAAGGCCCAAAATCTAACACTTGAAAAGCAACAATCTTAATTTAAAGACGGCTGAAGGCCCAAAATCCAACACTTGAAAAGCAACAACCTTAATTTAAAGACGGCTGGAGGCCCATGATTTAAGACTCAAGGTAAAATTAAATAAAAAAACACAAGGCAGAAGGCCTTATCTTCAATCAGGCTGAAGGCCCCAAACAGTTTGATGCTCGAAAGACAAAGATCGGTAATTTAAAAACGGCTGAAGGCCCTAAACAGTCTAACAATTGACAAGCAAGGAATTTTAATTTTAAAGCGACTAAAAGCCCATGACTTAAAACTCCGCTAAAAACAATTCAACTTTAATTCGAAACCATCTTCTATGAGCCATACAAACACACACAGCAGAAAATAAAAAAAGGCAGTGCAGTTGACGGTGATTAGAAATTTCGGGGGTCGGCCAGCACTTCAAATACTAACAATCAGTTAGGTGAGACAGGCAGTCGGTCCAAATATTCTCGATCCGACGACAACCCCACCAACACTCAGCCAACGGAACCACCGACAAGGTAACTTGCGTTCCACTCGACCAGCACACAACCAGCAGTTCAATGCAAAACGTAAAAAGCCTGGACGCCCACACCCAGCATACATTAAGCTGTGAAACTACACACCGTGCTGGACAGCGACAGCACGGTGAGGAAAGGACACTGCCTGAGTTTAGGTCAACGGCCATGGCAGGTACCCGGAACGATAACGGCCACAAGGCAGAAAATTCATCTGGCGCACTTCAATTGCAAGTAACCAAATACAGTTAGACTCCACCGGACGGTGGCTAAACCTTCGCCAACTCGAACACACACGTTGTTGCTCGTGGAAAAGCAACGAGAACCAGACGACACAATGTGAACAGTCTTGACTTGCTGATAAATTCAATCCAAACTCAACTTTCGTGTCCATGGTCGGTGAGCCAAGGATGAAGAACGCAACCTATGCCAAATGCAGTGACCGAGCAATGACACGGCCGAACCACGAGCTGAGACACTCACCGCCAGCCCATAAGCGACCGGCGAGCAAATACACGTCGTCCGGTAAGACGACCAACCGACGATCAACCAAGACCGTCCCCAGTTCAAGTCATGTGTGCCGGCAATGGTGGGGCGAGTCATGGCTATCCAAGCCTCACTACCGCTCCAACCCGACCGACTTCCTGCGCATCCCAACTCTACGACTGCCAGCTCCGAACTGCACTGCAGGCGCGTTCCAACTCCCTGCGCTACAGACGTCAACCGGGAAGTAATAGCAGTCAGCAAAGGGCTATATCGATACGTGCTGCTGCTGCCGCTCACGGGCAGGCAAAGCAACAACTCAGCGACAACAGAAACTGAAACTAACGTAATGAGGTGGCAGTGTGGTAAAAAAACGATGTAAAATATGAGATGGCGCGAACACGAGCCACGCACGGCTCATGCAGTGATTGACTTTTGGATGCAGCCTAGTGTTTGATAAGACGATGGATGTATGCATACAAGAAAAAGACAAGTGAACGATAGCGGCAAAGGTAGAAATTCCGAAAGAGGGAGATTGCTACACAGGATGTACAAGCTACAAAATTGCACAGGATGCCGTTAAGAGTGCACAGGGTGAGAACGTTATGCATTTGAGGGAACAGAGTGGGCACAGATGACAGAGCTGTTGCTAGAGTTCCAAGACTAGTTTTTTCGTGAGAACTGTTTCCTGCATCGCCCATAAAGCAGCACAGGATTCCTACAGGGAAAGAAGAGCCAGTGTACTGGTGCCCAAATACACTCCTGGAAATGGAAAAAAGAACACATTGCCACCGGTGTGTCAGACCCACCATACTTGCTCCGGACACTGCGAGAGGGCTGTACAAGCAATGATCACACGCACGGCACAGCGGACACACCAGGAACCGCGGTGGTGGCCGTCGAATGGCGCTAGCTGCGCAGCATTTGTGCACCGCCGCCGTCAGTGTCAGCCAGTTTGCCGTGGCATACGGAGCTCCATCGCAGTCTTTAACACTGGTAGCATGCCGCGACAGCGTGGACGTCAACCGTATGTGCAGTTGACGGACTTTGAGCGAGGGCGTATAGTGGGCATGCGGGAGGCCGGGTGGACGTACCGCCGAATTGCTCAACACGTGGGGCGTGAGGTCTCCACAGTACATCGATGTTGTCGCCAGTGGTCGGCAGAAGGTGCACGGATGCACGCCAAGATCGTAGGATCCTACGCAGTGCCGTAGGGGACCGCACCGCCACTTCCCAGCAAATTAGGGACACTGTTGCTCCTGGGATATCGGCGAGGACCATTCGCAACCGTCTCCATGAAGCTGGGCTACGGTCCCGCACACCGTTAGGCCGTCTTCCGCTCACGCCCCAACATCGTGCAGCCCGCCTCCAGTGGTGTCGCGACAGGCGTGAATGGAGGGACGAATGGAGACGTGTCGTCTTCAGCGATGAGAGTCGCTTCTGCCTTGGTGCCAATGATGGTCGTATGCGTGTTTGGCGCCGTGCAGGTGAGCGCCACAATCAGGACTGCATACGACCGAGGCACACAGGGCCTACACCCGGCATCATGGTGTGGAGAGCGATCTCCTACACAGGCCGTACACCACTGGTGATCGTCGAGGGGACACTGAATAGTGCACGGTACATCCAAACCGTCATCGAACCCATCGTTCTACCATTCCTAGACCGGCAAGGGAACTTGCTGTTCCAACAGGACAACGCACGTCCGCATGTATCCCGTGCCACCCAACGTGCTCTAGAAGGTGTAAGTCAACTACACTGGCCAGCAAGATCTCCGGATCTGTCCCCCATTGAGCATGTTTGGGACTGGATGAAGCGTCGTCTCACGCGGTCTGCACGTCCAGCACGAACGCTGGTCCAACTGAGGCGCCAGGTGGAAATGGCATGGCAAGCCGTTCCACAGGACTACATCCAGCATCTCTACGATCGTCTCCATGGGAGAACAGCAGCCTGCATTGCTGCGAAAGGTGGATATACACTGTACTAGTGCCGACATTGTGCATGCTCTGTTGCCTTTGTCTATGTGCCTGTGGTTCTGTCAGTGTGATCATGTGATGTATCTGACCCCAGGAATGTGTCAATAAAGTTTCCCCTTCCTGGGACAATGAATTCACGGTGTTCTTATTTCAATTTCCAGGAGTGTAGAATAACATTTTCTAGTCGACATTAGAAGAGTTCTTCAATCAGCAGTTAGCTGCCACTATAATAGACGTGTATAAACTCTAAAGGACAGGAATTGTAATTATATCAATAAAGTCTGCGGATATTCCAAGGCAGTATTGATTTTGCCGCCACTATCGCTATATGAATAGTAAGAAAACGACGGACGCTTACTCATTTCCAAACATCAACGAAACCATTTCTATACCTGGGCAATCCACGTTATATTTAGGTGGTGGCGATGCTGGACCAGCAGGCAGCCACCGTAGTGCATGCGTTGATGAACAGATGAGTGTATGAGTTTGGGGTGCAAGAGGCAATACTAATGGTAGAAGGGATGAACATCGTGTCAGGCCTGATGGAGGAACTGTCTTGGTTGCTGAAAGTGAAAAATTTAATTAGTCCACTTCATTCTCAGTCAAACGGAACGACTGAGCAGGTTCGTTGACCAATTGGAAGGATACATAGTAATTATGTTAAATCCCTTCATACGGAGTAGGACACATACTTATCTTTTGTGGTGAGTGTGCATGATTCTAAACTACATCCTAGCACAAGATTGTTGCTATTTGAGGTGGTGTATACTAAAACGATGCGGTCGCCATTCGATATAATTTAGCAGAAAGGGAGCAGGAGCAGTGTCTGTTAAAGAGTTTGGGAGAAATATGAGAGAAGTTTGGAAGAATGTCCTACAAGCGAACACCAAGGCGTTGGAAGCAAGGGGAGTCAGTAAAGCGTTTAATACAAGGTAGGCCACAGGATGATGTTTCTGAGTCCATATATTTTCAAATGGAAGACAAAAAGGTTTCACATGGTACTAGAACCTGCGTCATGTGAGTGAATCCACGTCACCTACTAATGTGAAGCTACAGTTGCCAAAGAAATTAATGATTTTTACATCCTGGACGCTTATGACCACTCAAGAGGCTGCCAGAGCTGATGTCGGTTGTAATATCGGTAGAACAAAGGAGGAAAGCAAAAAATAAAGAGCGGAGAACTGAGGAACAACACAACGAGAGTCTTTTACCTCGTATACCATATTCATTAAGAATGAGGAGGTAGACAAGATATTTTATGTTTTTTATGATTCGTGCGATTTTGGTTTTTTGTGTGTTGTGTAGACTTTTGAAGTAATTGCGGGCAGGATTGGTGTAATCAGGGAGGTGTGAAGGGAGCACAAGATGTTGCTCGTGGCAGATGTGCTGTTGAAGAAGTAGATACAGGACGTAGTACGAGCAGTTTATCCAGGAATTATGGAGGAAAAGAGGGATGGGAAGATGCAGGAGGAAGGATGTTCAAGGCAGTATTTGAGACAGCAGAAGAAAATGTATCTGAACTGAATAGGAAAGCTGAAGCTGCAGTTCAGCTGGCAGAAGGGAACAGAGTGACTGAAGAGTGGCATTCAACAAGGATAGTGAGTTTGGAGAGTGGCACATGCATGATTCGACAGTTAACTAGAGAGGTAATGGCTTAGTCAGAACATCAGCTCGCACCCTACACTGGGGCAGATCAAGCATAGACGAAAGTGTTAGATGCAAGAATAATGCAACCAATACAGCTGAAGTCTCTAGGAGAACTGTGAGTAACTGTGATGCAAGAGTGGAGTTAATGTACTTGCAGGAGATCGTTCATCAAGGAGTCCCAGGGCCACAAGTCTGGTCCTAATATCACTGAAGCCATATTTGAAAGGGTTGAGGAAAGTGCAGAAAGAATTACTGCCTGATCTACAGTTAGTAGCAGAGCCTTGCAAACAGGACCTGTCTTTGAACTGTGGAAGTAATAACAGGTATTGCACGGACGTTCGTGTCGGCGAAGTAACTAGTGGTAGACAAGTATGCATTGTTTTTTATGTATGACTCGATGCAGACCTATCCAGTAAGGTTGAAAACATGGAGGAAGTTTGTGTTGATATAAGAGGATGGAGCATTACTTATTTCAGTGCCGGCTGGAGTGGCCGAGCGGATCTAGGCGCTACATTCTGGAACCACGTGACCGCTATGGTCGCAGGTTCGAATCCTAGCCTCGGGCATGGTTGTGTGTGATGTCTTTAGGTTAGTTAGGTTTAAGTAGTTCTACGCTTTAGGGGACTGATGACCTCAGAAATCCCATAGTGCTCAGAGCCATTTGAACTTATTTCAGAAGATCAGCGTACAGTAATTACCGAGAGCGAGGAACAACAGTACCAAAGCGGTGTGGTCACCCTACTCGCGAAATCCAGACAGGATGAATTACATGTGGCACTTAATTGTACAGGGACAAGGTGGAAGATCGACAAGGAGGCGGTGGGACCAACGCTGTGCCTTCAGTGAGCGGGTCTAAATTGGATATATTCATTGTACACTGGTATAATAATGGTGGAAGGTTGCTATGAACAATGGAAACTCATCAGAGCAAGACAGAGTTAAGGGGTAGTGTGTTGTTGATTAATGGAACTGTGTGTGATATTTCGGGACGCACGTTTCATTTACCATCCACATCGTTGTGAGTTACTATTTTAAGTATAACACAACCACAGTAGTATTGTCTTGACGTTTTTTTAGAGGTGTCTACGTAAAATCTTTCCATATTGAAGAGTATCAGGGTACAAAGTATAGTTCATTCACTGAATCAAATGATAGATGCACTGGAGAGATTGATAACTGAAGAGCAACTAATACAGCACGTTGAACAGTATCAGAGAGGTAAAGTGAGGTTAACCGTGAACTTGAATATCGCAAGTTGTAGCATTGCAGTGGCTCTGATTTTGCTCTGCGTGGCTTCCACTCGTCTGAGACGATGAGCTAGTGAGAAACACGATTCGTATGTAGTATATCTTCTTGTGTCCTGGATCCACTGAGCAAGACTTGGAGAATGAATTCGTAGAGTGTAACTAAGATAAGAAGCAGTAATTAAATTTAATGTATTAAGCGTATAGTGTTCAAAATGCCGGTATGGCATAATATTGGGAGTGCGTCACTTATGAGATACATTGTTATTTGACATCATGAAACTGAAAGATCTGTCAAATTAAAATCTCTAACATTACTTTGTTGATTTCTAATTTCAGCTCATTGTCAAGCCACCTTATGATCAATAATAGTTATTATTTAATTCAGTGTGTGGCCTTCTGACTAATATACACTGAATTAAATAACAATTTTTATTGATCTGAAAATGGCTGATCAATAAGCTGAAACTATTAATCAATAAAGTAATTTTCGCGATTTTGACCTACGATACTTATGAAATAGATATATGGTGGATATAGTCATAATGGCGATCAAATCTTGAGCAAGAGCCGAGAGGCTAGGTCTTCCCCTCTGGAGGGGAGAAATGTACTGTCGCTATTTAGTTTTAAGTGAAACATTTAGGAATTGGGATTATAGCAGCCGTGAAGCATTGCGTTAGCTATCACTGGCCGGTAAACTCAATGTGGCGACATACAAACTGTAGCAACGTGTATGTAAGAAAGATTGCAAGATGAGTCAGCCATGCTTGGCAAAACCTGCACTGCACAGTAGTAATAGTCAGAGTGGATATAGTGGTGTCCAGGGCAACAACATCATTATGAGTTAGGTTATTGAGGACTGGGTACTTGCGCGACAAATGCAAGTAAATAGTTATGAATTTTGAGACAGACTCATTTCGAGTCCAGCAGTACCACCAAGATGCTAGACGACGAGTGGTCTGGATGTTGCCAGCTGCAGCCACAGGCTCTAGAGCGGTTTCAGCCAGCCGCTTCTTACACTAAGTCACCGCTGTATGTCTTGGTGCCACACCACTGCTGTGACTCCTTCTCAGTGACTGCCACCTCTAGACTCCTGCCACAAGACAGTGGGTTATGTCCCACGCACACCAGTCTTCTATTGCGCCAATGACAAATGTGTCAGGCCTGAGTTGCCTGGATGTGAGCGCTCGACAGCAGAATACAGTCACAGCAAGAAGAAGAAACGTGCTGTTGATGTCTGGGATTTGGCCAACTGTCAGACTGCCGGGTACTATTCGGCGTGACATCAGCAACACGCGGCGCTGGCGCGCGTACCTCTTCACTGCGACATAAGCCGAACTACTAGTGGTTATCGTTGGCCTGCCACGCCAGAGTGGTGCGTGACTGCTTCACATTGTGATTGACGAGATCTGTAATTGAAACCTAGCAAAATATTGGTCTCGACCATCGGTCTATGGTTGGTCTCATAGGCCCACCACTTCACCGCTCACCCTAGTGGCTCCAGAAATCGTAGAACTTAACATGAAAATTAGTTGTCACAAAGTGGACGAAGTTAAGGAGTTGTGGTACTTTAGAAACCAAACGAAACATGACGGACGAAGCAAGGAGAACATAAAAAGCATATTAGTACATGCAAAGAGGACATTCCTGGCTAGGAGAAGTATGCTAGTATCAAACATTTGAGAAAGTGTTTTCTGAAAATGTACGTTTGGAGCACACCGTTATATGACAGTGAATCACAGACCGCGAAAACGGAACAGAAGAGAATCAAAGAGTTTGATATGCGGTGCAATAAAAGTAAGCTTAAAATCGGGTGGACTGATAAGGTATGAGTTTCTCCACAGAACTGGTGAGGGGAAAAGCAAGTGGAAAACGCTGACAAGAAGAACGACGAGATAATAGGACATATATTAAGACGCGAAGGAATAACTCCCGTGATTTGACAGGGAGTTGTAGAAGGTAAAAACTGTAGAGGAAGATAGAGAATGAGACACATCAAGCAAATAATTTAGGAAGTTGGGTGTAAGAGCTACTCTGAGATGAAGCAGGTCCAGGAAAGAAATTCGTGATTTGCCGCATCAGACCAGTCTGAAGACAAATATCATGAAGAAAACTAAACAGAAAATCCGATTACAGGTGTACCGTCACTTGCTTCCTTGAAATGTAAAAGAAATTAAAAGAGGTTCTTCCACCGGAACTTTCTATATTTATTTGTCTTTTAAGCCAATCAGTGTAACTCGTTGATAATCCATGCTAGTTCTCCATCGAAGGAATTTTTACCCTGTCGTAATATACTCCATATACACAGACGGAAAACAAACCGTAACATCAGTGAGAAGCTCTGTTACGTGTACGAAAGTTGGTAGGCCTGTTGTCTATTCAAACTTCGCACACATCACATGAGACTGGTCCTAGTAGTGCCTTTAGTGCATTCAAATCATCTTTGCTTAAAATACACACTGTAACGTTCGTGAGTGTTAGTACCTTTGCGGTGGACAGGGTGAGTTAACGTCAGTCAAGAATGCCTTTAAGGCAACAAAGACGCCATTATCAATACTCCACTGAGTTTGAACGAGGTCGTGCAATAGGGCTACGTGAAGCTGAACGTTCCTTTTGCGATGTTGCAGAAACTATTTTGAATGTAGCCTCTGCACGTGATTGCTAGTAGCAGTTGCCAAGAGAATATATGGCCGCAAGATGACCGGACAGCAACCGGCCACGTGGCATTACCGAGAAGGAAGACTATCGTGTTCGACGTATGGCTCTGGGACACCATACTGCATTTGCAGAATTTGCAGAAGTAATTTCATAATTAGAGCAGCAACTATCACCACAGTGACACAAGGAACTGTTACAGTAAGTCGGTTACATCAAGGACAGTTGCGAGCCTTACGCCATGTAGCATGCATTCCACTGACCCCAAACCACCTCCATCTGCCTCTTCACTGGTATCAAGTGGAAGCTCATGAGGGGTCGGGGGGTAGGGTGGATGTCTGCTGTGTTACTCATGAAAGCTTATTTTGTCTTGGTGCCATTGATGGTCATGTGTTGTTTATAAGTAGGCCACAAGAGCGCCTGCAAGCGACTTGTCTGTGTGCTAGACACACTGAACATACACCCGTAGTTTCGGTCTGGTGGGCGATTCGGCAGTCAGTAGGAGCACTCTAGTGGCTATCCCGAGCACCCTGATCGCAAATTTGTCCATCAGTCTGGGGATTCGACGTGTTGTGCTGCCACTCATGAAGAGCGCTCCAGCGGTTGTTTTCCAATAGTATAACGTTCGCTCAATTACCGCTGTTGTAACCCAGCATACACTATATAATGTCGACGTGTTGTCTTGGCCAGATCTGTCTCCAGTCGAGAGCATACGGGACATCATCGGACAACAACTCCAGCGTCATCCACAAACAGCATTAAACGTGCCTGTCTTGACCGACCTTGTGGAACAGTCATGGAAGTCCATCCAATAAAATGACATCCCTCACCTGTACAACACAATGCATGCACGTTAGCACGGTTACGTTCAGTACTCTGGAGGTTACACTGTAAGG